>NW_027316155.1:0-47172 GCF_026437365.1 Eucyclogobius newberryi
AACACACGGCGACGCAAGAACACACAACGACGCAAGAACACACGGCGACGCAAGAACACACAACGACGCAAGAACACACAATGACGCAAGAACACACAACGACGCAAGAACACACAACGACGCAAGAACACACAATGACGCAAGAACACACAACGACGAAAGAACACACGACGAAGCAATAACACACAATGACGCAAGAACACACAACAATGCAAGAACACACAACGACGCAAGAACACACGGCGACGCAAGAACACACGACGAAGCAATAACACACAATGACGCAAGAACACACAACAATGCAAGAACACACAACGACGCAAGAACACACAACGACGCAAGAACACACAATGACGCAAGAACACACAACAACGCAAGAACACACAACGAAGCAAGAACACACAACGACGCAAGAACAATAACACACAACAACGCAACAACACACAACGACGCAAGAACACACAACGACGCAAGAACAATAACACACAACAACGCAAGAACACACAACGACGCAAGAACACACAACGACGCAAGAAAACACAACGACGCAAGAAAACACAACGACGCAAGAACACACGACGAAGCAATAACAAGAACACACGGCGAGTGCAGATTCTTCTTCTGCGTCGCTTAGAGCCTAGACCGCCCTCTTGTGGTTCTCAGTGGGAAAATAACAAAGAAAATGATATAATAGTGTGTTAATAATATCACATTTAAGTAGCTCCGGAGCATAAGTCGCACCCCGGCCAAACTATGAAAACAGGAGCGACTTATACTCCGGAAAATAACGACGCAAGAACACACGATGACACAAGAACACACGGCGACGCAAGAGCACACAGCGGCGCAAGAACACACAACGACGTAAGAACACACAACGACGCAAGAACACACGGTGACGCAAGAACACACGGTGACGCAAGAACACACAGTGACGCAAGAACACACGGCGACGCAAGAACACACAACGACGCAAGAACACACGGCGACGCAAGAACACACAACGACGTAAGAACACACAACGACGCAAGAACACACAACCACGCAAGAACACACAACCACGCAAGAGGCGGAGGATTCAGAGGCGACAGCACAAAGCAAGCGCAACCAGAGCGAGGACACCACGGGACAGCCGCGGTAACACAACCACGCAAGAACACACAACCACGCAGGAACACACAACCACGCAAGAACACACAACCACGCAAGAACACACGGCGACGCAAGAACACACAACGACGCAAGAACACACGGCGACGCAAGAACACACAACCACGCAAGAACACACAACAACGCAAGAACAAGAACACACAATAACGCAAGAACACACAATGACGCAAGAGCACACAACGACGCAAGAACACACGGCGACGCAAGAACACACAACCACGCAAGAACAAGAACACACAACGACGTAAGAACACACAACCACGCAAGAACACACGGCGACGCAAGAACACACAACCACGCAAGAACACACAACCACGCAAGAACACACAACAACGCAAGAACAAGAACACACAATAACGCAAGAACACACGGCGACGCAAGAGCACACAACGACGCAAGAACACACGGCGACGCAAGAACACACAACCACGCAAGAACACACAATGACGCAAGAACAAGAACACACAATAACGCAAGAACACACAATGACGCAAGAGCACACAACGACGCAAGAACACACGGCGACGCAAGAACACACAACAACGCAAGAACACACGGCGACGCAAGAACACACAACCACGCAAGAACAAGAAAACACAACGACGCAAGAACACACGATGACACAAGAACACACGGCGACGCAAGAACACACGGCGGCGCAAGAGCACACAGCGGCGCAAGAACACACAACGACGTAAGAACACACAACGACGCAAGAACACACGGTGACGCAAGAACACACGGTGACGCAAGAACACACGGTGACGCAAGAACACACGGCGACGCAAGAACACACAACGACGCAAGAACACACGGCGACGCAAGAACACACAACGACGTAAGAACACACAACGACGCAAGAACACACAACCACGCAAGAACACACAACCACGCAAGAGGCGGAGGATTCAGAGGCGACAGCACAAAGCAAGCGCAACCAGAGCGAGGACACCACGGGACAGCCGCGGTAACACAACCACGCAAGAACACACAACCACGCAGGAACACACAACCACGCAAGAACACACAACCACGCAAGAACACACGGCGACGCAAGAACACACAACGACGCAAGAACACACGGCGACGCAAGAACACACAACCACGCAAGAACACACAACAACGCAAGAACAAGAACACACAATAACGCAAGAACACACAATGACGCAAGAGCACACAACGACGCAAGAACACACGGCGACGCAAGAACACACAACCACGCAAGAACAAGAACACACAACGACGTAAGAACACACAACCACGCAAGAACACACGGCGACGCAAGAACACACAACCACGCAAGAACACACAACCACGCAAGAACACACAACAACGCAAGAACAAGAACACACAATAACGCAAGAACACACGGCGACGCAAGAGCACACAACGACGCAAGAACACACGGCGACGCAAGAACACACAACCACGCAAGAACACACAATGACGCAAGAACAAGAACACACAATAACGCAAGAACACACAATGACGCAAGAGCACACAACGACGCAAGAACACACGGCGACGCAAGAACACACAACAACGCAAGAACACACGGCGACGCAAGAACACACAACCACGCAAGAACAAGAAAACACAACGACGCAAGAACACACGATGACACAAGAACACACGGCGACGCAAGAACACACGGCGGCGCAAGAACACACAACGACGCAAGAACACACAACGACGCAAGAACACACGGTGACGCAAGAACACACGGCGACACAAGAACACACAACGACGCAAGAACACACGGCGACGCAAGAACACACAACGACGCAAGAACACACAATGACGCAAGAACACACAACGACGCAAGAACACACGGCGACGCAAGAACACACAACGACGCAAGAACACACAATGACGTAAGAACACACAACGACGAAAGAACACACGACGACGCAAGAACACACAACGACGTAAGAACACACAACGACGCAACAACACACGGTGACGCAAGAACACACGGCGACGCAAGAACACACAATGACGCAAGAACACACGGCGACGCAAGAACACACAACGACGCAAGAATACACGGCGACGCAAGAACACACAACGACGCAAGAACACACGGTGACGCAAGAACACACAACGACGCAAGAATACACAACGACGCAAGAACACACAATGACGCAAGAACACACAACGACGCAAGAACACACGGCGACGCAAGAACACACAACGACGCAAGAACACACAATGACGCAAGAACACACAACGACGAAAGAACACACGACGAAGCAATAACACACAATGACGCAAGAACACACAACAACGCAAGAACACACAACGACGCAAGAACACACGGCGGCGCAAGAACACACAACGACGTAAGAACACACAACGACGCAAGAACACACGGTGACGCAAGAACACACAACCACGCAAGAACACACGGCGACGCAAGAACACACATAACGCAAGAACACACAACGACGCAAGAACACACGGCGACGCAAGAACACACAATGACGCAAGAACACACGGCGACGCAAGAACACACAACGACGCAAGAACACACGGCGACGCAAGAACACACAACGACGCAAGAACACACAATGACGCAAGAACACACAACGACGAAAGAACACACGACGAAGCAATAACACACAATGACGCAAGAACACACAACAACGCAAGAACACACAACGACGCAAGAACACACGGCGACGCAAGAACACACAACGACGCAAGAACACACAATGACGCAAGAACACACGGCGGCGCAAGAACACACAACGACGTAAGAACACACAACGACGCAAGAACACACGGTGACGCAAGAACACACAACCACGCAAGAACACACGGCGACGCAAGAACACACAATGACGCAAGAACACACGGCGACGCAAGAACACACAACGACGCAAGAACACACGGCGACGCAAGAACACACAACGACGCAAGAACACACAATGACGCAAGAACACACAACGACGCAAGAACACACGGCGACGCAAGAACACACAACGACGCAAGAACACACAATGACGCAAGAACACACAACGACGAAAGAACACACGACGAAGCAATAACACACAATGACGCAAGAACACACAACAACGCAAGAACACACAACGACGCAAGAACACACGGCGACGCAAGAACACACAACGACGCAAGAACACACAATGACGCAAGAACACACGGCGGCGCAAGAACACACAACGACATAAGAACACACGGTGACGCAAGAACACACAACGACATAAGAACACACGGTGACGCAAGAACACACGGCGACGCAAGAACACACAACGACGCAAGAACACACGGCGACGCAAGAACACACAACGACGCAAGAACACACAATGACGCAAGAACACACAACGACGCAAGAACACACAACGACGCAAGAACACACAATGACGCAAGAACACACAACGACGAAAGAACACACGACGAAGCAATAACACACAATGACGCAAGAACACACAACAATGCAAGAACACACAACGACGCAAGAACACACGGCGACGCAAGAACACACGACGAAGCAATAACACACAATGACGCAAGAACACACAACAATGCAAGAACACACAACGACGCAAGAACACACAACGACGCAAGAACACACAATGACGCAAGAACACACAACAACGCAAGAACACACAACGAAGCAAGAACACACAACGACGCAAGAACAATAACACACAACAACGCAACAACACACAACGACGTAAGAACACACAACGACGCAAGAACAATAACACACAACAACGCAAGAACACACAACGACGCAAGAACACACAACGACGCAAGAAAACACAACGACGCAAGAAAACACAACGACGCAAGAACACACGACGAAGCAATAACAAGAACACACGGCGAGTGCAGATTCTTCTTCTGCGTCGCTTAGAGCCTAGACCGCCCTCTTGTGGTTCTCAGTGGGAAAATAACAAAGAAAATGATATAATAGTGTGTTAATAATATCACATTTAAGTAGCTCCGGAGCATAAGTCGCACCCCGGCCAAACTATGAAAACAGGAGCGACTTATACTCCGGAAAATACGGTATTCTTAGAGATCTAGAGTTTGTTCTTTCACACCTGACCTGCTCACAGTCTTCTTCACAGTGGTCATGTGACGAGCGATCGATGAGAAGAGATAGGATGATATAAGATATTTTGTTTCATTTTATTTCATTTTATTTCATTTTATTTCATTTTATTTCATTTTATTTCATTTTATTTCATTTTACTTTATTTGTTTTATTTATTTTATTTATTTTATTCATGTTAATCATTTTATTCATGTTATTCATTTTATTCATTTTATTCATTTTATTCATTTTATTAATTTTATCCATTTTATTCATTTATTTTATTTATTTTATTTATTTTATTTATTTTATTTATTTTATTTATTTTATTTATTTTATTTATTTATTTTATTTATTTTATTTTATTTTTATTTTTAGGAATACATACACTATTTACATTATTCATTAGATGTGATGAGATGGATCTTCAAATACGTTTTTCATCGTAAACATTTGCTAAAAATCATAGATGTAAACAGGATATTATTGGTGTTTATATTGGTACCGGGGCCCGCAGAGGACACACACATTGGGGCCTTGGGGGGCTGTTCGTGTTTATATTGGTACAGGGGCCCGCAGAGGACACACAGACATCGGGGCCTTGGGGGGCTGTTCGTGTTCATATTGGTACCGGGGCCCGCAGAGGACACACAGCGCTGGGGCCTTGGGGGGCTGTTCGTGTTCATATTGGTACCGGGGCCCGCAGAGGACACACACATTGGGGCCTTGGGGGGGCTGTTCGTGTTCATATTGGTACAGGGGCCCGCAGAGGACACACAGCGCTGGGGCCTTGGGGGGCTGTTCGTGTTCATATTGGTACAGGGGCCCGCAGAGGACACACAGCGCTGGGGCCTTGGGGGGCTGTTCGTGTTCATATTGGTACAGGGGCCCGCAGAGGACACACAGCGCTGGGGCCTTGGGGGGCTGTTCGTGTTCATATTGGTACAGGGGCCCGCAGAGGACACACAGCGCTGGGGCCTTGGGGGGCTGTGTGGTCGGAGCTGAAGTGGCCCTGACCCTGGTCCTTTTCATGGGATGAGTAATACTCGGGGCCCCTTCAGAACGGGGGAAGAACAATGCGCCGCAGCCTTCTCCTGTTTACCACCGTCTCGTCCCGGGAAATTGGACATTGTTGGTGGATGAGACGGTCTCATGTCCTGGTCATGTGACGTCCCCACGATCCTTTAACGAGCGCTTCAAACCGTAAAGAACGACCGTTTATTCTATTCTATTCTATCATAAGTGCCGCTTCTGTCTGCAAAGTTTTCTGTTCGCAAAACTGGAGACAATAAGTGGAGATAATGAGGATTATTAGGTTATTAAGTCTGTAGACACAATTCAAAACCAATGAAAGCTCAGATATTTACAAGGTTTTTTAGTTTTTTGAGGGTTTTTTAATTGTTAATTGTAACTTTTTTAAAGGTTTTTGCTCAGAAAAGGGATGTAATCATTTTTTTCATTGCACCGACGTAGATTCAGCTTTTGAAAACACAAAAATCAAAAACTAAGACCTTCAAAAACTGTTATTTAACATTGTTTTGTGTGCGATTGAACTCCACATTTTCCCTTGTATTTTTAAAAAAACATTTTTTTCACTTATTTCTTCATCTCTCAGTAATTAAAGAGCATTTTTCATTGCCCAAAACGAACCCTTGGCCAGGTGCCTGCTCGTCTCCATGGCGATATAAGAGTAATACTATACTGTGGAACATTCCGGGCCAAGCAAAAATAAAAATAAAACAGATACACATCGACGTAATGACCGTGATGAAAATATTAGCCCAGTAAACAGACGATCAGCCCTCAAACGAACGCGCCGCGCTTAATCACCGTTCCACGCCGCGCGCTCGGAGCCTAACCAACCTTAATTGGCCTTTAATTGCTCGTTGACACATAATTACATGGACGTGTGGCGGCGCCGAGTGAGAAACGCCTGTCGAACGTGTGTCGACAGGCGCGCGCTCGCTTCATTAGCCGCGGACGCTAATGAAGGAGCGCCACGTCGGCACGCTCCTGCGGACGAAGCGAGCGCCCCCCTCTAACCCGTGATTACGCGCGTCTTCATTAGCGCCATGTTGTCTGGGAGGTAGCGCGAAAGGCGGCGGCGGCGGCGGAGGCGGCGGCGGAGGCGTGCACGTGGAAATGGCGCAAAATGTGTGCAAAGGATTAAGATGCGTTCCTGTCTGTCCCCGAGAACAAGACGCCTACGAACAAGACGGAGCGATGTGGTTTTTCCGGTCCGACGTAGTGACGAACGTTGCGCAGAATGTTACGCAAAAGAGTGAAATATTTGAATAAATACGGATTTGAGCTTCAATATTCGTGAAAACCCGACATTTTGCCGCTAACGACCCTGAGCAAAGCGGAGGAGAGAGAGGAAAAGGCGGTTTAAGGTTTAACTTGCCGTCTGTTTGCAGAGAGGGCGGGGCTAAGTCGGCTCGGTATAAAGTTGGGTTTCTCGGACAGGCTCCTCAGATTGAAAATGACTTTGGAAGGAAAGGTCTTGGTTTTTTAAACAGTGTCCAGGCTGAAAGCTTTTCCACGATGGATCACTCCTGGGCAAATCGTCTCGCATTTGAGGCATTTCAGGCTCGATAATGTGTTTCCACCTACCCCCTATCCCCGCCCACTTCTCTCTACTTACATGCAATATTAGGTCATGCAAATAATATTATGGTTCAAAAATGCCACTTTTCAACAATAAAAACAGTTTATCTAGTTTTAGTCAAGTAAAATGTTTGTGTTCCCAGTAAATGCATCAGTTTACAGTAGATACAGTAGAGTCCTTGTGCGTATTCATTTTAAATGTTTAAAATTCTGGAAGAGTATTTAATTTAGCTTTAAACATTATTTATTTATTTAGTTTTGTACACCAAGAGTCTTTGATATTTTTGCCTTTATATAATATATGTGTTGTTTTTATCTGGGTCAATTACAACCTCTAGAAATACAACCAATTCAATACCATCTATTTTATATTTGTATTTGACATAACACTGTTTATTTGAACATATTGTTGTCTTTTTATCCTCTTTGTCCTGTGTCGACTTTGTCTGATAATTCATCTTTGTCCTGAGCTGAACTCTCTCACAGTCACAACAGCTTATTTTTTCTCTAAATACATATTGTTATTGACGTCGCAGTTTGTCTCTTTACAAAAATGGCCTCGTTGTTAATTATGCGCTGAAGCCATTTCATCTATAACTTCTTTAATTACTCCGTGATACGTTTCAAATCCTCAAACTGTATTTTTGTTCTGTATCCGTTTCATTTACCCCACACAAAAACACTGAATTCATGTTGTGTTTGTTGTATTCATGAAAAGAGATATTTTTCCCATGTAAACAAAATTATTCTGTACTAATTTTTGTCTTCTTTTGTATTTTTGTATTCCTTTGAAAATAATTAGCAATGACTATGTTTTCACATCAATTTGCTAAAACCTGATTTATTGCATTCCAAATCGTTTTCATATACTTGGTACGGTTTTGAAATATTTGAGTCTAATTTAGTTGTTTTTCTTTTCTTTTTTTTTTATTAATGTAAACTTGTTTTTCATACTTTTATGCTCTCTCATTTTCAACAGGCGTTTTGTCGGACGACTGTCATCCACGGCTTCCTTATAAGTTTCTTTTTTCACATGTCCCAAGTCTAATTTGGCTTCTGCACTTTTTTTTATTTTATTTTTTTATTGATTTTGCATTTAAAAGACACCACATAGTGCACTCAAAACATCAAAGCAAGTATAATCATAAGTTACATAAACTTATACATATCTATATACACATATACCGGTACATGTACATGTATATACACATCAGGTGCTGTAACATTGGTACCCACCACTTGACCGAGGAACCTAGCATCCAAGACTGAGGCCCACCCCAACTGGAACCAGTGTCGAGGGCAAACGCACGGGCAAGCCAACACCGGACCCCCCCCAATTAACTTCAGGGCGGCCCCGACCATGCCGGAGCCAGTACTGATCCAAAATGCGGAGCTCACAGGGCCGCCTTCATCCCGTGTCCAGGAATCCACTCGACCGTCCAAGAGAAGGCACGGAAATTGGGATCAAGCCTCTTACCCCGCGCCAAGCCGAAGCTGGGACTCCAGCACCGCACTATACATATACACAGACATATACACATACACACATACATACCTACGCACCTACACCCTTATACCCCTACACCCTTATACCCCTACACCCTTATACCCCTACACCCTTATACCCCTACACCCTTATACCCCTACACCCTTATACCCCTACACACCCCCTAAAAAGAGAGGAGAGGAGAAAAGGGGGGGAATATATATGTAATAATAATAATAATTAAAAATAATAAAATATAATCATAATCATCGTAATAATAAATAATAAATAAATACAAATAATAATAGTAAGTAGTGTATTTTACATCTATAAGAGGTTTTGGAGCGGCACCAATTATGTTCTTTACCTTGAGTTCCATATCTACAGTAATATCTGCTCACCATGATCCCTTCAATTTATCAAGTTATAGCATATCTACTTTAATGATTAGTAAGTTTATCCCGTAAATTTAGTGATAGTTTTCTTAATCTGAAAAGCCCATAGTAATCACCTTATTCCATTCCTCTCCAAAAAAGGAGGCTAGTGGGGACCAGTTTTTAACAAATGGTCCTACAGAGCCTTTCAGGACGTGTGAGAGCCTCTCGAGTGGCATTAAGGACATGATCTTCTCCCTCCACATACGAAGATCTGGAGGTTCATCGTCCAGCCATCTTTGTAGGATTGTTAAGCGGGCTGCAAATAATAAAATTCTCAAAATATATTTATGCTTCTTCTCGGAATATGTGTCTAGTCCTAAAACAAAACAATAAGGATCTGCTGGGATATTTATGAGTACTTTTTATTTTTTTATTATTATTTCTTTATTCTCACAAACACAGGAAATAATTTGAATTTTAACAAAATCACACAGAGGCTGAAGATTATACATCTTAAACTGAACTTTAATAACGAGTCTTAAACCATAAACATGTCATGTATAAAATCAGAAGTTCATTTATGCAACATCTGTTTTAATACATTGATATTGAAATGTTTTTGAACAAATGCAGATTTTTTACGATGTATCAGTACTTTTAGATATTGATGTATAAAATGCTCGGTGTGCTGCAGGTGTTCTATAGATCGACAAGGCGAGTTTATGTGTAGAACACAGATCGTACACAAGGCACAACGTCCTTCACACGACAGGAAAGAAATGCATTAAAATCACAAAGTTATGACAGAAAACACAAAACCATCATTTCTATTTGTTCAATTTGACAGTTTTGTTGACGTGAATCATACATTTTGTCCTTGCTTAGTGATTCGCCAGAAAACCAGATCTATTGGCCCACACTGACCCACACTGACCCACACTGGCCCACACTGGCCCACACTGGCCCACACTGACCCACACTGACCCACACTGGCCCACACTGACCCACACTGACCCACACTGACCCACACTGGCCCACACTGGCCCACACTGACCCACACTGACCCACACTGGCCCACACTGGCCCACACTGACCCACACTGACCCACACTGGCCCACACTGACCCACACTGACCCACACTGACCCACACTGGCCCACACTGACCCACACTGACCCACACTGACCCACACTGGCCCACACTGGCCCACACTGACCCACACTGGCCCACACTGGCCCACACTGACCCACACTGACCCACACTGGCCCACACTGACCCACACTGGCCCACACTGACCCACACTGGCCCACACTGGCCCACACTGACCCACACTGACCCACACTGACCCACACTGGCCCACACTGGCCCACACTGACCCACACTGACCCACACTGACCCACACTGGCCCACACTGGCCCACACTGGCCCACACTGGCCCACACTGACCCACACTGGCCCACACTGGCCCACACTGGCCCACACTGACCCACACTGGCCCACACTGACCCACACTGGCCCACACTGGCCCACACTGGCCCACACTGACCCACACTGGCCCACACTGGCCCACACTCCATATGTATTTGACATTGCCTGCGTGACATGTGTCTCTGGGACGGAAACATCCCTTTCAGATTGATTCTTTCCCATCTTTGAACGTCCCTAGACGTCAGCGCGCTATCTGCCTCTGCACACGTCTGTGCTGAGCGTATGCTTCTCTCTCTCGTCGACGCCTCCACCTCATGTGTGGAGCTTTTTTATCTTTATTGATGGACCCAGTCGCGTCTGCCCCGCCCTAGATTTAGCTTTAGCTAAACTAATGTCCCAGACAAAACTCGACCAAAGCTTTAAGATAAGATAAGATAAGATAAGATATTCCTTTATTGTCCCACATGGGGAAATTTCATTGGTGCAATGCAGGTAGATACAGAGATAGATACAGAAGAACAGATCACTTATAGGAAGTCTGAAAAACACTTTCAGTAGAAGATCTCCTATAAATAAATAAAAACTCCCATAGACAAATAAATACATAAATACCATTGCATGTGATCCCGACAGTAATTGCACATGAATATGTGTCACGACAGCACATAGGTTGCACATGAATTTCACAGTAATTGCACATACGACAGAATTGCACATCAGTATTAGGTTAGGTCAGTTTTGCGCCGGGATAACGTGACGATCTCCGGGTAAGACGACTGTTCTCCGCAGTTTCATGAGTTCCTCCTTTGTGTAAACGCGGTACGGCGCCGGCCGGGGGGCGGGGCCGGAGTCGGGGGGCGGGGCCGGAGCCGGAGGCCGGGGCCGGGGGACTCAGAGCCAAGACACATCGCAACGACACGACGAAAACACTCAATCCAGCCGAATAAAGTCAAAACAAGTTAATTTAGTGTTAAAACTGGCTCTTGATCAGTGGGTCAGTGCGCCAGGCTCTTCCTGGACTCTGCAGTGGTCTTAGTCCCGACTGACCATCTGACCAGTGTGTGTTCTGACCCTCTCCCCAGACACCTCCTATGCGGCTGCGCTTAGACACCGGCACAATGGGACATTGTGTCACGCGGAATTATTTACATGTTCAATTGTAATTGTGTCCAAATAGTAGTTTTAGATTGTAATTCTTTGCGTTTGTGTGTTTGTGTGTAAACTTAGCTCATTGTAGCTTTCTTCAGCATTCTCAAACTTGAATACTGTCATCTCCATCAGGTGAATTAAAATGAGAACAATTACTGGCCGTCCTCTCAAATTAGTACTTTTACTTTGCTTTTTATCACAAACGTGGAGAGGAAGTTGACTGACTAACTTTACTTTCACGGAAAACTGAAATTCAGTATTGAAACATGCATAAATCACTCAAAATACAACTCGAGGAGGCTAATTATAAGACAACATTGTCTAAAGCTCTGGAGAAAAACCTTTGGTCACGGCTACATCCAGACCACTGCCTTCTAACTTGTACTCATAAGTTACAGGTAAAAGAATACTCAATTACAAATACTACTAGCAAAATGTGAGACAAAGAGCGCTGCGCATTAGAACCACTGAAACTTAACGCAACTAATTCAAAATCGACTCAGTTATAATGATGTGAGTATTTGTAATTACTTTCCTTCCATGAACCAGAGTTATTGTTGTTTTTACTCTTTATTTATCCAGATACTTCATTTAAATCGATGCAGAAGCCATTTATCGGGTTTATAGTTGTTCTGATCCATAGATGCGCCCACAATAAGAGACCGTACGCCCCGACTCCGAGCCACGTTACACCTCCGGATCAGAGCTCATTGATTGGTGGACTTGCAGAGACATGCACGGACGCACTTCGCCGAGAGCCGCTGATGTGGAAACCCTGTTACTTCTGACACCTCAAAAGTAACAGGCGTTCGTTCAAGGCCGCGTGTTGATTCTTGACCGACGCGCGTTGACGTTTCGTGTGTCGGCGAGTGGGTTATTGTCAAAAGACGGACGGTATTGTTCATAACGAGCGGATCGCACGTATGCCAAGAAAATCGGACCCAGCACGTACGTCTCGATGGGCGCGTATCGGGAGTCGGGGGAAAACGTACTTCCTCGCGTATTTCCGGATTCTTGAATCGCCCTGAATACAACGTTGAGAAGGTGAAACAATTATAACATGGTAAAAGCTCCTAAAAGCCAATTTAGCATAATAGGTGCTCATTAATATGATGGATTCTGTGAATATCTTCTATCTGCGTCATATCTTTGTGCCGCTGCCTCTTGGGGGTCGGCAGGTTGGTGCAGGGGTCAGATCCATTGACCCGCAGGTTGGTGCAGAGGTCGGATCCATTGACCCGCAGGTTGGTGCAGGGGTCAGATACATTAGGGTCAGATCCATTGACCCACAGGTTGGTGCAGGGGTCAGATCCATTGACCCGCAGGTTGGTGCAGGGGTCAGATCCATTGACCCGCAGGTTGGTGCAGGGGTCAGATACATTAGGGTCAGATCCATTGACCCACAGGTTGACGGTTCGATCACGGCTCACTCAGGTGGATATTGTCGTGTCCTTGGGCAAGACACTTAAAGTCTAACACATTAGCCGACACATTTATAGTTGAGATTTTACAAAACATTTTGCCCATTTGTGCTCAGTTTGACCAATTTTATTGTGTTGAATGAACGTTTAAACTGTCAGAAGTGTGTGTCAGTTCAGTGTAAGTCTCTGGCTGCGTCCGAATGTCCACACTCGTCCCCTGACCCCTCATTCACTACTGTCCTGCACTATTTAACAGACTATACAGTGCACTCACTCACAGAGCGAGTCGGACACTCACTACTTTCTTCTGACCACGCGTCATGTGACTGTGGCGTCCGAGTGAAAAAAAGTCTGATAAAAATTTACTTCTTTAATTAAAAAAATGGTCAAATCGTGGATCTCACATTAAAGACCTGTCGCTGTTTCCTGTGGACTCTATACTGACCGGTCTAGTGACCATCACTGGACACTACTTTTCAAAGTGCATTGTAAATTGGAATTGTATTGTATTTGAAATTTTGAATACGTTTTTTCACCTGCTGGACATTCGGACACCACTACAGGCGTTAGGCCTGTTTAGGGAATAGTGTGGATATTGGGACACGGCTTCCTTTTGATGACATCACAGAGGGATTCCGTTTTGAAACTCTTTTATTTCAAATTTCTTCTAAATTGTACCTGAATTATACTTTGTCTTCATAAGGGCGATCTCTGCAATTCACAAAAAGTGAAAAAAAAGTAATTCCATGTTTGTGGCTCTGTGAGCCGAGCAAACAGGAAACTACCTCTGGTTTATTTCACTTCTCTGCACCTCTACATTATGTTTTAACGCCTCTTTATGTAAAATTACGCACTGGAAATATATTATTTGGTGTCTTGACGCGAGTGCTGCTCTAAGTTTGTCAGCTCAACATTAGTTATCACTGGAAATGTGACAGTTTATCACAAAATCACATAATAATTTGGTGCGAAATGATTATTTTCTGCTGATTTCTGCTTTTCACCCGAGTCTTCTCTCTCATCCAGTCATCTCACTCACTCAGACCCAGACGTGTGAATGGGTGAGTGGTTCCTTCACATAAAGCGCATTGAGAGCCTTGCAGGTAGAAAAGCGCCTCGTAAGATTTGACCTATTCTATTACCACTGACGATGTGACTGACATAAGTCGTCACGTTTTGTAGGAGAAACCAGCTGCTGTTCTTTTCTGTAAGCTTTCCTCTGCATCTGCTGAATCTCCATCGCTCCTTCATTGTGTTTCCTCCAAAGCCACACGCTCCCTCACTTTCCCATACGTCCCTTTCACTGAGGACATCTTTCTTCTGTTTTATGACAAACTGTGTCTTCACCGCACCCTTCCCCGCTGATTGACCCCCGCTGGCCCCACTATTCCCCGCGTCTTTGAGTCCGTGCACTCCGTGACACCCCTCCCGACGCTGTTTACCTTCCCAATCTTGAGTGTTGTAAATGTATTCCGCGCACAGACTCATCAAGGGGTCGGCCCTGCAACTACGGGCTCTGTTCTCTGATTATTTAGACGTTTCCTCGCGCCATTATTCCACTTATTTCCCGTCATTTAAGTCCATGAAGCGGCATTGTGCGCGTTTGGAAGTGTATGGTTGAATACAATGGAGCGTATCAGTCAAGATTATGTTCTCAAAGGTGTGTAATCATAAACATTAGGTCATTTGTTGTTTTGGATCAAAGCCCAAAATAACTAAATGACCAGATGTTTACTTCCTTTTGAGAACAGACCATGGGCTGTTCCATTGAAGTGTAACAATATCCAAATATCTATATCTATTTTTACTTTGTATTTTAAATATGTTAAATATGTATTATTATGAATTTATTTATTTATTATCTCTTTATTATCTATTCATTATCTATTCATTCATTCATTTATTCAGTATTTATTCAATATTTTTTTTTTATTTTAAAACATTCTGTGCGTTCACAATTAAAACCACATTAAAATAGGAACAAATATATAGTATAGGACTAAACATGGAACTGAGCTTTGACTAGACCAGAACTAAACAACAGAACTAGAACAGGACCAAATGTATTCTACATCTGGATTTAATTGGACTGCTGCTGAACAACAACTTGTGTCAAACTATAAAGTGCTTCATAAAAAAACAAACATGTCAAATAAATCCATGCAGAGGTTTTGCTTGGTCAGAATGGGGCCAGTAAAAATGTAGGTTCTTCCGAGGTATTTAAAAGTATAAAAAGCATCACGCACGTTAATGGGTTAATGTCGCACTGTGGAACATTCCAGGCAAAGTAAGTGACGGACCCCCCATGGTGCAGCCCTGTGCGTGCTGCTGGAACTAAAGAATGCATTTCTCTAAAGGAGCTTACAATGCGATATGTTTCTCTTATGATATGGAGAGGCTGTGATGTTATAGTTATTGTTATAGGACCATGCACAGGATTTAAAGTGCACATGACAGGTTAGACTACACATTTCACTCAAATCTGACGGATCAAAGGTAGTGAGTGTGGCTGGGGAAGAGTGTACTTTCTCCCCTGCTCTTCTGCCTGTTCACAAACTGCTACCACATCACCCTCATCGGGCTCATCTCGGACGGGGATGAGTCTGTCTCCCTCGGTGTCCTGGTGCAGCGGTAACAACCTGGAGCTCAACGCCCAGAAAACAGTGGAGATGATCGTGGACTTCAGGAAAGTCACAGCCCCCCAGCCCCCCCTCACTATGACAGACTCACCCATCTCCACTGTGGACTCCCTCCTCTTTCTCAGCACCACCATCACCCGGGACCTCAAGTGGGAGCCCACCATCAGCTCCCTCATTAAGAAGGCCCAGCAGAGGATGTACTTCCTGCAGCAGCTGAGGAAAGCCAATCTGACAGCGGAGATGATGGTGCAGTTCTACACGACCATCATTGAGTCCATCCTCACCTCCTCCATCACCGAGTGGTACGCTGGAGCCACAGCCAGGGACAAACAGAGACTACAGCATATTGTGTGCTCTGCTGAGAAGGTGAGCGGCTGCAGGACCTGTACTTCTCCAGGGCTCTGGGACGAGCAGGTCATGTGGTCACTTGTAGAAAACACAGGTGCGATTATTGTGGCAGGGCAAAGAAAATAATAGATAAAGAAAGTAATATATAAATGAGTGATTCATGTGTACTGCAACAAAGTGCTTAAAATGAACCAACGTTCTATTAAGAGTGTTCTTTAAACTTCCTGTAAGTTATCTGTCCTTTTCCTCTGTATCTACCTGCGTTGCAACAACGAAATTTCCCCATGTGTGGACAATAAAGGCATATCTTATCTTATCTTATTTCTAACAGCCCCGGTTTAGCCCATACTTTAGACCATACTTTAGACTCTAAAGTATGCTCTAAAGTATGATCTAAAGTATGCTCTAAAGTTTAGATCATACTTTAGATCATACTTTAGATCATACTTTAGATCATACTTTAGATCATACTTTAGATCATACTTTAGACCATACTTTAGATCATACTTTAGATCATACTTTAGACCATACTTTAGATCATACTTTAGAGCATACTTTAGATCATACTTTAGATCATACTTTAGACCATACTTTAGATCATACTTTAGACCATACTTTAGATCATACTTTAGAGCATACTTTAGATCATACTTTAGAGCATACTTTAGATCATACTTTAGATCATACTTTAGACCATACTTTAGATCATACTTTAGATCATACTTTAGACCATACTTTAGATCATACTTTAGAGCATACTTTAGATCATACTTTAGATCATACTTTAGACCATACTTTAGATCATACTTTAGACCATACTTTAGATCATACTTTAGACCATACTTTAGATCATACTTTAGACCATACTTTAGATCATACTTTAGACCATACTTTAGAGCATACTAGACCATACTTTAGATCATACTTTAGACCATACTTTAGATCATACTTTAGACCATACTTTAGAGCATACTTTAGATCATACTTTAGAGCATACTTTAGATCATACTTTAGATCATACTTTAGAGCATACGTTAGATCATACTTTAGATCATACTTTAGAGCATACTTTAGATCATACTTTAGACCAGGGTGGGCAAACTACGGCCCGCGGGCCACATCCAGCCAAGCTTGTCCAAGTCATTTTTTTTTCTTTTTTTTTTTCTTCTCATTTTTTTTTCCTTTTTTGCTCTCAGGCATCCGTCTGCACTTGTATCTTTAATAAATATGAAGTGAAATGAATTAAACAATAGATTCAATAGCCTATATTTGACAGAAAAGTTATATTTTATTTGATATTTAATTTTTTTGATTATTTTTTTTTCACACAAATGATTGCGGGCCGGCCCTCCGCTACTTGCCTGGATTCGAATATGGCCCTTGGAGGAAAATAATTGCCCACCCCTGCTTTATACTATACTTTAGACCATACTTTAGGTCATACTGAGCAACATTCACATCAGTAACATTTTTGTGAGCCCTTCAACAGAAAAGTGGCCTTGTACCTTTAAATACACGACATAACAACACAACAACCATATGGTACATGATGTGATATTCAAGCCTGCGCTAGAGCCACACACTGACCATTACCTACTATATAACTGCTGATAACTGCTGATAACTGCTGATAACTGCTGATAACAGCTGATAACTGCTGATAACTGCTGATAACTGCTGATAACTGCTGATAACAGCAGATAACTGCTGATAACTGCTGATAACTGCAGATAACTGCAGATAACAGCTGATAACTGCTGATAACTGCTGATAACTGCTGATAACTGCTGATAACTGCTGATAACTGCTGATAACTGCTGATAACTGCTGATAACTGCTGATAACAGCTGATAACTGCTGATAACTGCTGATAACTGCTGATAACTGCTGATAACTGCTGATAACTGCTGATAACTGCTGATAACTGCTGATAACTGCTGATAACTGCTGATAACTGCTGATAACTGCAGATAACTGCAGATAACTGCTGATAACAGCAGATAACTGCTGATAACTGCTGATAACTGCTGATAACAGCTGATAACTGCTGATAACTGCAGATAACTGCTGATAACTGCTGATAACTGCAGATAACTGCAGATAACTGCAGATAACTGCAGATAACTGCAGATAACTGCAGATAACTGCTGATAACAGCAGATAACTGCTGATAACTGCTGATAACTGCTGATAACAGCTGATAACTGCTGATAACTGCAGATAACTGCTGATAACTGCTGATAACTGCTGATAACTGCTGATAACTGCTGATAACTGCTGATAACTGCTGATAACTGCTGATAACTGCTGATAACTGCTGATAACAGCTGATAACTGCTGATAACTGCAGATAACTGCTGATAACTGCTGATAACTGCTGATAACTGCTGATAACTGCAGATAACTGCAGATAACTGCAGATAACTGCTGATAACTGCTGATAACTGCTGATAACTGCTGATAACTGCTGATAACTGCTGATAACTGCAGATAACTGCAGATAACTGCTGATAACTGCTGATAACTGCAGATAACTGCAGATAACTGCTGATAACTGCTGATAACTGCAGATAACTGCAGATAACTGCTGATAACTGCTGATAACTGCTGATAACTGCAGATAACTGCTGATAACTGCTGATAACTGCTGATAACTGCAGATAACTGCAGATAACTGCTGATAACTGCTGATAACTGCAGATAACTGCAGATAACTGCTGATAACTGCTGATAACTGCAGATAACTGCAGATAACTGCAGATAACTGCAGATAACTGCTGATAACTGCTGATAACTGCAGATAACTGCAGATAACTGCTGATAACTGCTGATAACTGCTGATAACTGCTGATAACTGCAGATAACTGCAGATAACTGCAGATAACTGCTGATAACTGCTGATAACTGCAGATAACTGCAGATAACTGCAGATAACTGCTGATAACTGCTGATAACTGCAGATAACTGCAGATAACTGCAGATAACTGCAGATAACTGCAGATAACTGCTGATAACTGCAGATAACTGCAGATAACTGCAGATAACTGCAGATAACTGCAGATAACTGCTGATAACTGCTGATAACTGCAGATAACTGCAGATAACTGCTGATAACTGCTGATAACTGCAGATAACTGCAGATAACTGCTGATAACTGCTGATAACTGCAGATAACTGCAGATAACTGCAGATAACTGCAGATAACTGCTGATAACTGCTGATAACTGCAGATAACTGCTGATAACTGCTGATAACTGCTGATAACTGCTGATAACTGCAGATAACTGCAGATAACTGCTGATAACTGCTGATAACTGCAGATAACTGCAGATAACTGCAGATAACTGCAGATAACTGCAGATAACTGCTGATAACTGCAGATAACTGCAGATAACTGCAGATAACTGCAGATAACTGCAGATAACTGCAGATAACTGCTGATAACTGCTGATAACTGCAGATAACTGCAGATAACTGCTGATAACTGCTGATAACTGCAGATAACTGCAGATAACTGCTGATAACTGCTGATAACTGCAGATAACTGCAGATAACTGCAGATAACTGCAGATAACTGCTGATAACTGCTGATAACTGCAGATAACTGCAGATAACTGCAGATAACTGCAGATAACTGCTGATAACTGCTGATAACTGCAGATAACTGCAGATAACTGCAGATAACTGCTGATAACTGCTGATAACTGCAGATAACTGCAGATAACTGCAGATAACTGCTGATAACTGCTGATAACTGCAGATAACTGCAGATAACTGCAGATAACTGCAGATAACTGCAGATAACTGCTGATAACTGCAGATAACTGCAGATAACTGCAGATAACTGCAGATAACTGCTGATAACTGCAGATAACTGCAGATAACTGCTGATAACTGCAGATAACTGCAGATAACTGCAGATAACTGCTGATAACTGCTGATAACTGCAGATAACTGCAGATAACTGCTGATAACTGCCTGGCTCCTTGACTTCCCTTTCATTCTGTGTCGCTCTAGTGTTGGAAAAGTCCCTTAGAGCGTTGTACAGTGGCACATCATCTGATCGGGTCTTTAAATATTCAGCGCAATTTATGAGTTCCACGTCTGTCAGACCAGAGTGGAGTGTGGCCATCACACCACGGCTAAGCACCAGCATTTTTATCTGGGTCGCAGATGATAAATAGGTTACACTAAATGCAGACAGCACACAGCCGCCTCCTTTTGACCCTAAGAGCTGCGTTTACAATAGATCTGTACTGGGGCAAAACACAGCTTGCTTTATTCATGAAAAACACAACATGGTACGGCACCTTTAGAGTAAAACTGCAGAACTCTAAGAAAACAAAGGCAGTCAGAGATTTCAAATGATCAAATATCGGGTTAATAAATGACCATCATTACAACTAAACTTTATGAATTACCTGCTTCCCTTTTGTCTTGTGTATTTGAGAATATTGGCACCTTCTGTACTGACAGATGTATGAACTGTGTCTTGACAGTTTAGTGAATGAACCTAAAGGTACAAAAAAAAAATAAGTTATGTTAAAAACTATTTGAAATACCAGAAATAAACCACACATCATATTTTAATACTTTAAATACTTTAACCTGAGGAATTACATTCAATTAGAAACTCAATTTAGACCCCGAAAACTGTCCAAGTCTTATAAATGACCCGGAGCTGGTGCTTGTTTCCAACCGCTTCGTGCCGGTCTTTCTTCCTCCCATAATAAACCTACGATTTTATAAAGTCGCGTAATAATGACACGAACAGCTCGGTCCAAAACAAACCAGATGCTGTGGTTTGTGACGGTTCATCTCAATACAAACCTCTGATAAATACATCGCCAAATGAAATTATATCAAATCAACAAAGGGCAATTTCTTTCCAGTCTATGACCATTTTTTTTCTTTTAAAGTAAAATTTGGAAAACCCACCCGGCTCAATCTTCTCCGTGTCGCTGAAGCAGTGACCCGTGCAGCGGACGGGGAGCGCTGGAGAGCTCCCCTAATGGCGCGTCCGTCCCCCGGAACTATCAAGTGCTGCTTAATTCTTTAATTCCATTCATCCTGTACATTTGTGCCAACCTTTTACCAGCTCCTCTGTCCATCCGAACATCAATTTGGATCCCATTTAGCGTCCTCTTCCACAAACAAGATGGCCGCAACCTTTTCCTTGAGTGGAAGGGGAGGGAAAGGACGGATTTTTAAAAGCACATCAAAGGGCCGCACGCCGAGCTCCTCTCTTTTCTTTTCACGGCGCCCGTTGTTCCGGGAATTCGACAAGTGTTTACATGTTTTGCCGCGGCCGCTGCTTGACTGAATGTGTACTTATTTAACCCTATCGTGTGTGTGTGCGTGTGTGTGTGGGGGTTGTTGTTTCTTTTTTTCCCCCCGTAGATTTCATCCCGGTCTCCATGGCGACGGGGGAAGCAAAGAGCCGGTGGAGAGCCCTCGAGGACATTAAGACCTGGTCGCTCGTGGACATCTTGGGCGGCGCTGCGCGGACTCAAAGTGCACCAGGCCGCGGGTGTGTGTGGATGCGGCGGGTGCGCGAGGCTTGAGGAGTTTACGGAACGTTGCAAATGAGAGATGTGGAGCTCTCGAGTCCACTCATTTACTCGCCGACTCTATAGGGTTTATTTTGCGGCACCAAAGTGTTTATCTGTGATCTTTACCTGTCGCAGGCACTGTACCAGATTTATACTGTATACTATGGCTGAAAAACTGAACTGGCTCTTTTGAAACTCTTTGCGACAGGTCCACATTTACTCGATGCATTGTTTTCCAAGTCCGAGTCCGAAAAAGAAAAGAAAAAGAAAGAAAACGCTCATATTTTTTGCTATTCATTTGATCGTTTGGTGATGGTTAATGGATCTTTTGTTAAAGTGATTCCCGGCCTTGTTCTTTTAAAGTTAAACGTTGAAAGTGCATGTATTTGTTTTGAGGAGAAGCGTTAAGTCAAGTCCCAGAGCTCGAAGTCCAAATCAATCAATCTTTGTGCATTTTATCAAGTCAAGTCATTAAAACAGTGACTCAAGTCTGACTTTTCTGAATTAAAACCTGGGACACACCCGGGTTGGGATGGGGGTGATAAAGTCAGTATATAAACTTAAGAGACGTAAATAAGTGAAAACTGAGGGATTTTTTGTGTGTTTTTGTAATTCTAAAGCCAGATTTTCTCCATTTTGGCCAAAGAAACACCAAAACATGTCCCTCTTTACTGTTGGTGGGTCTCAAAGTGGTCAAAAAGTGGGACAAATCAATGGTTCTGGATACATCATGGGACACAGGGCTCAAAAGTGGGACTGTCCCGGGTGAACAGGGACGTCCGGTCACCCTGGAGCTCCACACGTCTGCATCAGAGCTTCAGAGTCATTCACCGCAGTTTATTCACGCTTTTCACAAGTCTCTCGAGGTCGTGAAAAGGTCGCCACGCTTAAGCTAACAAGAACTAGCATACGAGCAGTTTAGCAGTGAGTAAAACCCTGTATAATCGGTCAGTATTTACTATAAATGGCGTGTTCGGGTCAGCTTGAGTACTTAGTCTGTGAGCTTTTGACTTTGTTTAAAATGAATAAATACTGTAAGATCATGGCATGGACAGCAAGTAGAGGTGAATGTTTTAGACAGAATGTTAAAAACGGTTGAATATATGACCAAAGGACACTTGTGTGTGAGGGACGCGTTTATGTCTCAAGGCTGACACTAATTCTACTGTCGAGGCAGAACAATTTCAAAGTAAATAGCTCACTGCCGTTCTGTGCACAGAGCCAATTAGACACAGAGAAGGCACAATGGCCTCATTTTCACCCGCATCGCTGCTTTTACAATGTGGAGAAACAGATTTGACTCACTCGCGAACAGCGTCGTTAACATACATCTCTCGTCTTTGCTTGCTTTTAGCCATTGTGTCATTCAGTACGAGTTTGAAATGGGAACAGCCTTTCGTCAAAGCCAAACAGTTGGTGTGTCAGTGTGTTTTGTTGTGACATATGTGCCAATGAGAGCGCAGACTGGATGACTCAGTCCGGACCACCACGGAGCTGTCAGCCCGGTTCATTCACTGTTTGAGCCTCACAAGGAAAAAAGAGCCACAGCCAAAGTTGTGATAAAAGCACATTTTTAGCTGTCGAAACACACTTGTGGTTTCCAGTCATTTTAGTGTGTTTGCTGCTCCATCATCCAATCATTCCATGTCTTTTTTATGCTAAAACAGGCTTGGGGGAAATGGAATTGCCTCCATTCGTACACTACGTCTCCATGGAGATTATAGACCCTTTCAGTGCTCGTAAGCAAAATGCTACGTCCCATTAGCCCGGTGCCAGTCCATGGTTTAGCACGAATGTTAGCGTTAGCCTCCGGACATCGCAGACTGTGAACATCCAGTGCGTTTGACGACTGAAAACCACTCGACCACGTGAAGGACACCAAAGCCTCGTTAGAAAACATGACCAGAGGAAGAAGTGTCTTGTGTGGATCGGTATCATCACCTCGAAAAGTGTTTTTTGCCCTCTCTTTTTTTTAAGCGATTTACTCGATTACAATGCTGAATACAGAATTGTTTGACTCCTTCTCTGAATCTCAAACATATCATCATTTTACATACATTTTGTCCATTGCAAACCACAATATTGATCTAAAACGACTTGATGATTAAAAACTGTCACAAGCAGCATATTTACACACACACAACCCATATGTGATTCACTCAAGAGTCTAAATCTTTCAAATAATGGTCACTAAGTACAGGGATGTGGGCGGGGATAAGGGATAGGTAAAAAACTGATTTTTTCGGAGCAGTGGAGCCTCAGTTGCAGGACAAAACAGGATTAAAGCAATCAAAATACAACTTGATGAAGAAACAGTGTTGTACCAAAATAAAAAGCTCATTAGCGTTGATTTTGCATAATTTTGTCATCTTTAGGGAAATGTTTCATTGAATTTTAAACATGTTTAAATTGTACTTCATTTATTTTTGAGGTGGAGGCTTTAAAACCAGCCCTCTTGACTAATTGCATCCCCCCTGCTGCTACTTTTGTCCGTAGTACCCATTGCGTGCCTGCATAAATAAATACATCTCCGCTGCCTGCATGATTCATAAATTCATCAAATCAACAAATGTTTCCAGTTTCATGTCATCTTCATGGTTATTGTTGGTTGTGATGTGTGTCTATATTCGCTTTATATTATTTTCATAGTAGTAACACAGTGGATTCATGGGACTTTTCTACACAATTCCTTATCGTATTTCTGAAATCTTTGACTCAGACCATCCAGTTATCGTGAGAAACAAACGCTAGACATCCAAGTAAATAAAGCACAAAGCAAGACCGCGGATACTATTTGGGATTTCAGCTAATGCAGATCCTGCCGCGCATGTTAATTATGATTTCACGTTGTTAACAGTGCACTGGGTCCAATCATAAACAATTAGGTTATGAAAACACAGCTGCTTCCGGGTAAGTGGTAATGCATTCTGATGGGTATCATTACTGAGTGTCCCTGCGGAGTCCATGTGTGACGCCGCATTCATTTACACATCGGCCAGACTTCAGCGCGACAACGATAAACTGTGTGTTCAATTACCTCTGATATTGTCACATATTATACCTTTTTCTCCATCTATGAACAATACGGAACTGTTCTCATTTTGATGGGGTTGTATTGACGGTTGTGATGATCGGCAATGACAGGGATTGCCAAGTGTAGAGGACATATACGTCCCAAAAGATAAAGATAAAAGTAAGATAAAGAACACAAAGGACACTAAATGCTCTGTGGAGAAGTCCTTAATGACCATATTACAAATCTGAACGGACTAAGTGTTTACTGTGTGACTAAATCATGCTTTAGTTTGCCTAATGTTTAAAATGTATTAATGTCATATTTAAAGTACTTCCTAATTACCTGCAAACGATGTGTGTTCATTGACAATGTTGGTTTAAGTTTATATTTGTCCAAATTGACAAAGTTGAATGAGAGTCAGTCTTAAAGTCACTCTAAGCCACACGTCCGAGCTCAGATACACTGTCAGGCTCTCACACGTGCTCTTCTCTCTTCTTTTGCTCTGAATTGTACCACAAGGAACATCAGCTCGTAGACCCCAGGACCCCCCGCCCGGGTGGGGGAGGGGCTAAAAGTGGCCATTTTCATCAGTAAGTCAAGGATCGTTGGACTCGTCCAAAATCTTCACACGCTATACCCTGCACAAAGATCAGCACCACGGACAGCTCCAATGACCCAAAGAGCTCTGAGGAGGCCTTGATCCACATCTGAGCTGAAAGTGGCTGATACTTGCAAAGTGGCTTTAAAGTCAGGCTCCTTTAGGTTGTTCTAGAATACATCAAAATGTACTTTTCGATACCAGCGTTTCTTTAAACTAAGTTGAGCCCAAGAGAAGCCTGTGTAACCAAATGTGTAAGTAACTGCTTTGATATTCTTGTTTATTAAACTACACAATCTTTTTTGGGGGGTTTGAGATAAAGGACGCTTTTAATGGAGAAACAAACCAATAACTCAAAGAGAACACTGCATACCTCCATTTATGTAGTGACTTACAACATTTTTGTCTACTTTCTATGACAAAAGTGCTGAAAAGTGAACCGCAATAACAAACAAGAAATGATTTAACAGAAGTCAAATGACATACATTGAAACACATTGAAATCCAGAAGTTTTGATGTTTTGATGGTTTGTTGTGGTGATTGTCCCTGTTTGGGGTCCTCTGTAGAGCGTGATGGCCCGGGTCACTCCTCTCAGGGCGACCCGGGTCGTCACTCTCCTCAGGGCGACTCGGGTCGTCACTCTCCTCAGGGCGACCCGGGTCGTCACTCTCCTCAGGGCGACGGTCGTCACTCTCCTCAGGGCGACGGTCGTCACTCTCCTCAGGGCGACGGTCGTCACTCTCCTCAGGGCGACCTGGGTCACTCTTCTCAGGACGACCCGGGTCACTCTTCTCAGGACGACCCGGGTCACTCTCAGGACGACTTGGGGCACTCTCAGAGTGCCGGGGCGAGGCAGAACACAAACCCACCCATCCAGCTCTCGGGGCCTCTTCCTCCGGGGCCCAATCGAAGCTGCAACTCTTTGACCCTTTGCTTTAGCAGCAGCCTCTCTGGGTCTTCTCCATGTGAGCGGTTTCGGGCCAGCCGCAGCAGCATCTCCCTCTCCTCCTGATCTTTCCTCTTCTTCCTCAAATTCTCCACGTCCTCCAGGAGCTTCATCTGACCGAGCTTTTTCTCCAACTCTTTTGAAAGTACAGGCAGGATGTTTACAGGCCCATAAATCCCTGGTCTGGTGTTCCCGACTTTAAGATAAGTGTCCTTTCTGAAGTTGATCAGATGAGTGAGCGGCTTTGCATGGGCATTTTTATTTCACTTCAAGGGCATTTTTATTTCACTTCAAGGGCATTTTTATTTCACTTGAGAAAGGCTGTATTCATGTGAAAAAGATCCTTACTTTAACTTTATTAAATCTGATTTAAAACATCAAGCACTTTAGATGCAGTTAGCTGTAATGACGAGGTTGTTACATCCTTTGAAGGAGCTTATACAGAAAGAAAAGAGACATAAAAGAAACATTTTCAGTTCACAAAGAACAGAAGCAGAGAGCAACCGGACGGCTGTGTGGTCAGCACTCTTACCTCACCACAGTTTGATTACCGTGGGGCCTCAACTGTAGCACTACAGGCAGAAATCCTCCAGCTGAGATGGAGCCGACACCTGCCTTTACACAATGTGGTCTACCAGTCACATGAACCACGACATTTGCATATACAATCACATGTATGTATACAATACATTTACATTACATTTACAAATAGAGTGGGCCGTGACATATGCTCTGAGCCCCATCTGTCCTCATCATGTAAGAGGTGTCACCTCTCCAGAAGGAGGCGTGTGGGGGGCCAGTATTCATCACATCGTGATGTACACACACTCACCCGATAATACATACACATAAAACATTCATACACATATTCCCTCATATCCATACATATATATGTATGCACATACATATATCCACGTATACATACACACTCACATACTATCTCTCATTCTCTCACATGCATATATAATAATAATAATAATAATAATAATAATAATAATAATAATAAAGATAAAACAATTAAACAAATAAAACATTTTTTTTAAAGGCAGTGCTGGGCAGGACCATAGGGATCTCAGAATGAGTAAAGAATAAAATTAGCAAATAATCCATATCTTTAATCTCAAATCGCTGAGCTTTGGTCATAAACCAGCTTAATATTTGAATATCTTTGTTCAATTTATATGTTTTGATTAGCTTCTTCCATATCATAAGCACAGATTTTACCCATGGGTTCTCAACTTCCTCAGCCGTTGGTCACCTGCCAATAACACCTGCACAGGAACCCCCGGCACAGTACTGCACTCAATAGTTTTCCATTGTGCCTCGTATTCAGGGTCGAACCAGTACAGCAGTGCTCTGATCTGATTATCTGATTAACCACCTTTTTCTTTAGGTCATTATAGGTCTTGAATTGGATACGGGGTCTTTTACCTTGCCATATAAATCTAGAGATTGCATTCATCAAACAGCCGGTTGAGGATAGGAATTGGCAGAGTCTGGAATAGGTAGACATTCATTTTGATTGATTCAATCCATTGGCTTAGACTAAAATATGATATAAGGTTCCATTTTTCAAGGTCTTTCTTTATAGAGGAAAAGAGAGGAGTATAGTTTTTCTCTAAAATGTTTGATGAGAAGATCACACTTAAACATTGGAGAGATTCTGAAAAGTTAAAGGGTGTATTGCCATCAAGATAACATTTCATTTGTTGTACGTTCAGTTTGTCTCCGGACATTGTGCCCATATCATCAAGGAGATTTATCACTTTAGGTATTGAAATCTCTGGCTTGGTCAAACATAGTAAAATATTGTCTGCATAGGAAGAAATGTTATGTTCCCTCCTGTAAATCGTAACATCGTGTGTTGGAGAGATGACTCTGGACTGTGTGGACTGTGGGTGCTGTCACTGGAGTTTCATTCAACCTCTCAGGTACACACAGACTGCATTCTTGTTGTTGTTGTTGTTGTTGTTGTTGTTGTTGTGTTACATTTAATGGCGGTTTGCAGCGCACTGAAAAGGTGCATTTACCGCCACATAATGTAGTTTTACGTCTTCAAATGATATGTTTTACTGTATCCTTGACCTCAGTATGCCATTAATGTTAAAGGATGCTATTTTTTTACTGTTTGGCATGTTTAGAATTTGTCTTTTGAAACTTCCCTTTTGTGTTCTCCCACACCTAAACTACTTCCCTCCCCAGGTGAATGTGTGATTGAAACAGATATTTTACCTGGAGCAGTCTGACTAAGCGGCCGTCTTACTTTCGCTCCCTCATCCCAATTATTCAACGCTTCAACCGCTTTTCAATGCTTCAGACACCAGAACGACATTTTGTCGTCAGGGTAATGCTAAAAACAACTAGCATGCTAACATTCAACAATTGTCCCACTTTATGTCTTCGGCTATGCGACCTCGATGTGCAATAAATCAAAAGCACAATCCATAAATGTTAGTGCTGTCAATCAGTTAAAAAATGATCAGACTAATTACATTTAAAGCTCTGAAGTATTTTTGTAAGATTTATAATTCACAAATTCAATTAAACATTCACAAATCTAAATACATTTTCCATTTTAAAAGTCCTACAAGCTACAATGTAAGTCTGTTTCATAATAAATCTATGTGTTCAGAGGCAAACGACAGGTTTAGGGGGTTCAAGGCCCTTCAGTGAGTCTTGCGGGTGTAATTGGCCCTTGTGGTGACAAACGGCATTAACCAGTGTTCTGTCATTGTTTGGTGGAATATTTGGCCCATATTATCCATTTTAGCGCTCACACACAAGCTTTATATGTCACGGAGTACACAGTGTTCAACTCAACGTTTCTGCAGGGTCTCCATAGCTCCAAACTCATAAACATCAGCGAGTGAGTGATCTGAGTGTGTCCATGTGAGGACGTTTGGATTTTCTGTGTAAATATAACCGTATATATCCTGTGCTTTCCTTTCACGTACAGCCTTGCAGCATAATCTAAAAGAGCCAGTTTGGTCAAAACAGACCGCATGATTCATCACATGAGTTAACACTTTTAATAGTAAAGATATAATATATAAAAGATATAGACAGATAAATATGTATAATTTGCAATCAGGTGCGGTTATAAAATCCAACCTTATCTGTTCTTACTCAGCAAACTAACAGACACGGGCACAAAAGAGCTCTTGAGCCTTTTCAATCGCCCGCGTGGCTCAATGAAGGCTCTGAACCTCCTCCCTGAAGATAATACCTCAAACTCTGAGTACTGACCATGCCGAGGGTCACATGGTCTGCTCATGGACGCTCTGCAAGGACGCTTGTTTACTCATTCTGTTTACGCATCACGTGGACAGCGCGCCATACCTTAAAGGACTTTCAGCAAGGTCTTTTTGTCCACCTCGTGCGCCCTTACGTGTTGTAAAAAGTACAATTGCTCTTGCAGTCTATTGCGTAGGTGGGTCTGTTTTTTTTTGTCCGTCCTGGAGTCCACAATTTTGGAACCGGACCGCCCCAGCCCGCACCGCAATACGAATGTGGCGTATGGAAATGCAATGGAGCTGAATCTGGTCTGGACTCTCTCTGGAGCAGATCCAGATGTGGAGGTGAATCAGCTCAAACACACAGATCTTGGACAGCGTGTGATGTTACCGTGACGACTGCGCAGACTCTGCACGTTGAGCTGAGAAATGCACGTTTTATCACCACCCGACTCAAATTCATAAACGAGTCTAATGAGGAACTGAACTTAGACGCCGAACGCAGAGACACGTGTGCGGCGCAGACGTGCGGTGAACCGGTTCTGCCTATGCTGCTCGTGGCTGAGTGGATTGCACATATGCCAGGCGTGTGGGGCAGGACGCAGCATCGTGGACAGTGAATCTGGCTCTCGATCATTTACCGCGTGTCATTCCAATTCCGCGTGTCAGGAGACGCAGCATTTCAAGGAACTAAAATCACAGTTTAGGAAAAGTCTGGTCAGAAGTGTAGTAAGTGTATTTATATTTACTCAAAAACACTTACCTTAACTTCTGGTAGTAGTTTTCTGCAGTAGTGGAAAGTACCAAAGCACAAAAGTAAACGTACTGTACTAAAGTAAAATGATTATGTCTCTGTACTTTACTTCAGCACATTTTTAGGTTGATACTTTTTATTATTTACTATTCTCCCTTTTACATTATCTGTACTTTTTACTTTTTAAAACTCTTGCTCTGGACTGAAAAGTAGAAAAACACTCAGAGAGACAATCTGCGCAATTTTTTTTTTGTTAAAGCTTGAATTTTGAGCAAATAAAAAATAAAAATAGTAATAAATTCACTGTAAATAAAGAAAATCCTTTGAAATGGCTTTTTTTCCCCCCATCAACACAATTCGTAACCAATATCAAATTAACTTTAATGGTTGAATCTGTGAACTACTTTTTAATTGGTAAAGGGGTATACTTAAGCAATTTGTATTCCTGTATTTGTACTTAAGATGAATACTGACACCAAACTTACTGCAGGTGATATGTTTTAATGCCACAGTCTCTATAAGTACACATTTTTATACAAGCGATCATATTAAAGGATTTGAACTGGTGTGTTTTCCTCATTTTTGTGGTCAAACATGTGAAAATATCCGACTTATCCACATCTCCTGACGTCACTAAACATCCTACGTATCGAGCGCGATGTAGACGTGGATGGTACTGTTTGTATTGATGTTTTCCTGAGCCTCGTCTCAGTGCATCAGACGAGTCTTTTAGAATAACGAGTGACAAATGAAACAGAATAAACATGAACGTGGACGTGTGTATATTCTCAGTTTGAGCTTCTATACGGTGGATAACGGCGCAGCGTCCCTCATCACGCTCACGATTAACATTTGTGTTATAGTCTCTCCTCATTTCCTTTTCATTTGCTCTTGATGGCTTCCTCTATCTGACCTTTTACATCACATCCTAGACACGGTAAAGCCCGACACACAAACCTGTACTCATCAGAAATATCATATACGTCTGATATGAATAAAACATGGCTGAAAGAGCCCTAACTCACAGGTGGCAGATTAATACAAAAAAATGGGGGAAAATATAGATTTACAGTGATTTTGAACTGGTCCCTCTCGAAAGTGAAACGGTAAAACTCAAGAGGATAACATGGGTGTAAAGAAAGGGTTGATTCAAATGCATTTTAAAATATATTTGTATATTTTTTGCCGATAGTTTCAAAATATATTCTAAATCCAATATTTTTTCCATTTTTAGGAATGAAAAATACATCATAGCTTTTTGAATAAAGTTGAAAACATAGTGTAATACTTTGGATTTATTTCTTAAAACATCATTCAACATGTTGCCCTGGGAAAGACTGACGAAAGCGAGACGCTCCATCTGCTCCGTCAGCACAAAGGCGAAGAGGGTGAGGAACAGTGTGGAAGATTTTTATTTTGGATCTAACTGTGTCCCTGGATACAAGGTAAGCAAGTTCAAATCAAATATAGCTCTTGACAAAGAGAAAAAAACATATATAAGTCGCACTGGAGTATAAGACGCATTTTTGGGGAAATGTATTTGATAAAATACAAGATCAAGAACTGACATTTCATCTGTAAATGCAGTTTAAAATAATAACAGATGCGAGAACATGGTGAATAGGTGTAAGTATGCTAACGCTAACACCTTCAGCTACATGACGTATGCTAACGCTAACACCTTCAGCTACATGACGTATGCTAACGCTAACACCTTCAGCTACATGAGGCACAGACAGAACTGTGGTAAGTGTCTGGTATGTTAACGTAACATATGAACAGTTATTCAGATAACTATAGCATAAAGAACATGCTAACAAGTTTACCAAAGCATCAGTTTTACCCCAAATCACTAAATCCACTGAATTCTTCTTCCTCTGTGTCACTTCTAAACAACTCCACAAACTCCAGAGGAAGAGGAAGTGCAGATTCTTCTTCTGCGTCGCTTAGAGCCTAGAGCGCCCTCTTGTGGTTGTCAGTGTGTAAATAATAATAATATCACATATAAGTCGCACTCCGGCCAAAATTATGAAAAAAGGTGCGACTTATAGTCCGGAAAATACGGTAATGTCTTTGTTGTCATTGTATCGATTGCCGTGAACACAAACCTGTCATTCAAATCACACGTCAATAAGATCTGCAATCAAACTGAACGTAATGAGCAACTTCAATTATTCTCGAACCTCTGCAGAAACCCAACGAAGGAACAGGACTAAAAACCCAAAACCATCTGATTCAAATGTTCAAATCTCCTGATCTACAAAGTCATTCAAGGTCTTAACATCTCCACCACTGAATGTGTCAGAACCACAGCAGCAGCAGAGGAGGAGCAGCGAGAGGGGGCTCCAGTTCCCCCTTAAGAACCTCTGAATAGAACCTCAGGCCCACGAGCCTCGGAAACGCAAACACACACCACGCTTTTGAAATACAGCGATAACATAAAGGCGCATCGCAAACCAGAACTGCGTCATTCGTGGCTGAACCTGAAGTGGTCGGAACAGTCTTTTGTGCGGCGGCCGTTTGGTCTTCACTGACGCGATGAGTAGAATCAACCGTTTTCCCGCGGGCGTTTTCCTTGTCCTCGGGGTAAACAACTGTAAAGCTGATTTATTCTTACTTGGACGTGATGCGCCGACTGGTTCGCGTTACATTTCGGCGTGTTGATGCTCACGACTGTTATCCAGCAGAACCTTGTTTGCGTCGTTGCCAGTTGCAGTGGTGAAATCCAGTTTAGTTTCTTTACTTTCCCTCTGATTACTTTCCCTCATCCTTTACTTTCCCTCTGATCCGGATGCTCTGCAGGTCAAGGCTCTGGAAACACAGCTTTAGTCCTGCACAGGTTAAACACACACATTTTCTTTTTTTTTAATCAAATATAAAACATGCAAACAAGCACACACACACACACACACACACACACATATACGGACACACACACACACACACACACACATATACGGACACACACACACACACACACACATACATACGCACACACACACACATATAAGCACACACACACACACACACATACATACGCACACACGCACACACACACACACACACATATACGCACACACACACACACACATATACGCACACACACACACACACACACACACATACATACGCACACACACACACATATACGCACACACACACACACACACTCATACACACACACACACATACACACACACACACATACACACACATACACACACACACACATACACACACATACACACACACACACATAAACATACACACACACATGTACACACACACACACACACACACGTACACACACACACACATACACACTCACACACACACACACACTCATACACACATGTACACACACACACACAAACACACATGTACACACACACACACACAAACACACATGTACACACACACACATACACACACACACATGTACACACACACATGTACACACACACACACACAAACACACACATACACACACACACATGTACACACACACACGTACACACACACACACACACACACACACATACACACACACACACTCACACACACACTTTTTCATAAATGTGTTTTTAGCATTGTAAAGCTCTTTGAATTGCACTTTGTACGAATTGTGCTCTATAAATACATTTGATTGATTGATTGATTGTGGAGGGAGGGGGAGGTGTTCTATACATCTACTATACTGAGAATAACACATTGAGACTGTAAACTGCAAAAAAAAATCTGCAATAAAAACAATTCAAACAGTCATTTACCCGCATTTAAGTTCACCCTAAAATGAAGCGTGGACGATTCCTCCGCCGCTGTTTACATTGAGCACGTGGGCTTCGCCAGGCTTCGACAGGCTTCGCCAGGCTTCGGGCTTTGCCAGGCTTCCGAGGCGTCAGGGGCCAAAGCGCTCTTTCTCCTCGCGGCTCCTCAAATTACTCCCCTAATGGCCGAGCTCGTCTCCCGCCGGAGGACAAGCGAAGGAGAGCGTTCATTCTGTCAGAGCACAATCGCCGCTTCTCTCCCGATGCAGAAGTGACTGTATGGGAACAGGACGGGGCCATACGGTAGGCTATTGTAGGCCTGTCAAACGTCCCCCTGGTTAGTAGCGCTAATGGGCAGAGCATTAAGTTAAGAGTGAGAGACCAGAAAAGGGCCTGAACGCGCCACGCTTCTGTTTAATTGCGAGATTACATTGTGGGAATAATAGCTCTCCTTGTACTTTTCTCTTTTCTCTTTTCCTTTTTATTATTATTACTCACCGCGGCATAGTCTTTTAAATCATTTAGATCAATTAAGTGCAAGGAATGGCTGAGGTTTGACACCGGAGCCTCCGCCGAGCTTTTAAACCGGGATAAAATGAACCCGAAATGGTCTCGGGGAACGACAATGGCTCCGGAGCGAGCGAAACTGTTGAGATCCATTCATCAAAGTACTTAACGAGATTTTGACAGGTCGTTCAGAGGGATTTGTTGGTATTTAAAAGTCTGATTTGTTCCAGTTTCAACTCCAAAAAAAACCCACAAAGGCAAGCAGTGGATTTCCTTTAGTCACACGCCGGTACAGAGCTGTAGTTAGGGGGTAGGTGAAGACGGGGATTTTCTGAACACTCGAGCCTCGAATGCGGGGTAATACGAGATCATCCAAACACGCTTAAATCGATCCAAAAATACAGACAGAACAAAGAGGGAACGCCTTTATAATATGGGTAAAAGCTCATAATTCACCACAAAATGCCCCCTTTGAAATAACTGTCCAAAGATTTGCTCTTTTTGTTTTTGTTTATGAAGAAAATCTGAACATTTGACACAATAATGAAGGAAGAAATTTACTTAAAATCTTCCAAACTTGTGGTAGAACTACGATTTTACCCTGAACACAATTTCAATGCAACATGATTTATAGGTGCAAAAACTTCAACAGGAAATAACTGATCAAACATCATGATAATCTGTGACTGCGGTGCTATTTTAAATGTCATAATTCAGTTTAGCCCGGGGAAAACACAGACGTATACAGACTTTAACACGACTTTAACTCTCGGATTATCCACTCGTGTCTGTTCAATAATCTCATGCTATTGATTCTTTTTGCAAGTCTCCAAAGAAAAGCGTCAGGACAGAACTCAAGACGGACTCGAGCACGAACGTCTCATCTTCAGTTTAAGTCCACAAACCTCAAAACATTTCTAATTAAAGTCATAAATAATCATGTTGACCGTGAAGCGACGACGAGCTTGTGCTTTGTGAAATAATGCAGCACGTTTTGTCGTTGAAATTACCGTCACCTTGGTTCATGTACAGTACCTAAACGTATCTTATCACCAAAGTTACATATTAGATTTGTCAGGATGCACATTTTTCTTATCGAGCAAAAATATCTATATATAAATACGTGTAATTGAATAAATACAAGATACATTAGTTTAATGTCATACTGAAAAGCGATAACATATTTCTGGACCTTTTACCAAAAAAGTAAAAAAAAATTCAACATTATCTGAAAAACTTTTTTAAAATTGACAAAAAATTTAAATAAATCTCCAAACTTTTTCATAAGCCTAAAACACATCTAGAGCTTTTTTTTTGTGAGAAAACTATCAACATTGTCTTAAAAACTTTTTAAAAAATGACAAAAAAATTTCATAAATCTCGAAACTTTTTCATAAGCCTAAAACACGTCTCGAGCCTTTTTTTGTGAGACGCACAAAACAATGTAAGACGGTCCTTTTTCCATTTCGTAATTCCAATTTAGACAATTCTTCCATCCCTTTAATGATTCACGTCCTCAAAACGGCCGCGTGTTTTTCCCCGAACAGAAACCATTTGCTTATTTGGATGGAGGCCAGCGAGGGAGGTTGAGTGGATTTCTCATATTTTTCATTACTAAATGTAATAGGGCAAAGAAAATTACAGCTGCGACTGCGCGGGGCTGCGGGATTGTTCAGGTACTTTGTCCATTGATATTTGAAATGAGCGGAGAAGCACAATGCGGCTAGAACAGCATTAGACAAATTAGCGCAGTGGTTTTTCTACCCCTCATCCTCCCCCTCCACCCCGTGCATCCTGTTTTCCAGCTCTACCCTGCACTCCCGCTCTTTTTTTTTTCTCCTCCTCTCTCTGTCTTTGCTATTTGGAAAAGGTACATAAGGGAGAAGAGGGGGGGGGGGGGGGGGGGGGGGGGGGGAGCAGTAGTTGGCCCTGAGATTGCAGAGGTGAAGGGCGAACATAATAAATCAGAAATAACAAGCTACACTCCATCATGCCATTTCGGTAATATGTCATTTACCGTGAGGCTGGAGACAAACTTTTGAGAAAACTCCGTCTAAATTTTAATTTCCGCGCCGGGGTATGAGAAATCGTGTCCAAGGACGAAGTGCTGGAAATAAGCAGAGGAAATAAGGGACCTTCGTGTAGGCTCTCGTGGAAGAATGTGCACTATAAATGCTGCGCTGCCCTCAAAGAGCTCTACTTGACCATGTTCCAATGTTCATTAATGTGGACGCGGCGTTTTCGGCTCTTCCCGCTCTTAATGTGGCAGTAATGGCTTTCTTGAGTAATCCTTCAAGAGTTTATTATAGCCTTAGGTTTTATTTATTTATTTGTCTATCTCACAATCTTTTACAGGCAGTCGGTCGAGCACAATGGCGACCGGACGACCATTTCCAGTCAAGAAAAAAAAGAGAAATGTTTGCATTAGACTTGTTTTCTTGCATTTTATTGATGAAATAGTTGTGTTTTTCACCCGTGTGCAGCCCTGTTCTTTATAATGTCATTTTGGCGTTTAACACTTCTTGCGGCCTGTGCCAATAGAACTCTGGACATTTGGACTTGCAATGTCCCACTTGACACTCCCATGTCCTCAAATGTTCTGCACGCGCTCAAACTGGAGAGACGGGACACAGTGGGGGACGACAAGGAAACAAGGAACAACATTCAAGGAAAAAGGGACTTGAAACCCCGACACTCAAAGTTGACCGATTACAACCTCCGAAGTAGGCTAGCTTCTCGAGCTAGCGTTAGCAGGACTACCACCCCAAACACGGAGCACGCAGACGGGCCCCGACAGCACAGGGCCCGAGAGAGGACACGGGACGCTACGTTTATACTGATTTCAGTGAGGGGAGTGGTTTAAGATTGACTCAAGACAAGTGAGATTAAGACGGAATTCATTGTAAGATTAGTCATGGATCTTGAGGAAGAATCGGAGAAACTGTGAGTGGTGCGTTGGAGAGGTGTGGTAGCACATATTGAGACGACACAAACGAGATGCAAGAGCGACAGTTAAGACTTAGCGGCCAGAGAACAAAGACATGGAGGATAAACTGGAGTCGAGATCCCATCGAGACAATCTGAGACTCATGGGCGTCCCGGAGGACCAGGAAGGAGAGGACACATGCATCTTTCTGAACAGATTGATCCCCAACGTCCAGGACTCAAATGAAGCTAGATATTTAATCCCTTCAACCACAGGCTCGGCAGAAAAAGAGGTTAGCGGTGCAATTCCAGCGCCCTCAGGTGAATACTATTGTTGAGCAGGATAAATACCTCACCTTCAGTGTCTGCGTTCGCTGGTGTGTGAATGGGTGAGTGGTTCCTTGATGTAAAGCTCTTTGAGTGCCTTGAGGGTAGAAAAGTGCTATATAAATGTGAGCATTCATATATGTCTCCATTTAAACCACAAAGACCAGGAGAAGGTTCTGTTCTTGTTGTTGTGTTGCTTTTAATGGCGGTTGGTAACTGAAAAAGTGCATTTACGGCCACCTACTGTAGTTGTTTTTGAAAGTATGTGTTTTACGCTATAGCATAAAAAAGGATGGAATGATGGAAAGAGAGAGAGAGAGAGAGAAAACAGGAGAAGGTTCTACGGGCTGCAAAGGTCAAACAGATATCCAGTATAATGACAAGAAGATTATTGTTCCTGACCTGGATGGGGCAGTTCAGCAGCAGAAGAGCGTTGGCCATGTCGTCAGGTACAGGAGCCTCCAACACTGATACTGGATCCACGGATTATTCTGGGCTGAAAATTACATTCTACCCTAAAATCCAATTAGGTGAATTACACTTTCTTCTGCTCATTAAAATGAATGGCGACTCATTTATTTGTTGACAGTGACACAAACAACTACATATTACACACGTCTACTGCAGTATAGTCAACACCTTTCATGAGTCAAATCATCACACGCTTGTCTCCTAATTCACTGGTAAAGACCACGCCCCCGGCTACGATGCAAAGTGTTTATGACATACGAGAAACATGAACACAAATGTACAGAACTGGATGCCGTTTAGGGGCCTCTGGCGATGAGGGCTGTAGGGGCCTCGATACGCCCGCCTAGGACATAAAATAGAAGAATTAGAATGATTAAAAGAGGGTGGGAGGGAGGGGCACGAAGTCACGACACCGATGTGTGTGACCTGGAGGCCTAAATAGTGCAGCCGCGGGAAGGGGCGTGAAAGGGGTGTGGTCCTGCTCCAGAACTTAAGATAACAAACTTATCTTCATGTACACCGGTAATTGCTTTCTCTAGATGGATCCACTTTAATCCATCAAACCTAATGATATAGTTTTAATTCAAAGAAACGTTTGTGGTACATATGTACATTTTGTCTGATGGCGCAGCTTCCGTCCATCCTTCATCTTATAAGAGTGTTACTCATGCGCTGTATTTTATATTTTAATGCGTTTTATGTGCTAACTCTCTGCAAAGTATATTTTAATTATCTAGTTAAAATCTCTCTTCTCCTTTAAATCATTTATGGCTTTGTTCACACACTGCAGAAATCAACAGTCCCGTCTAATGTGAGGAATCTGATTTATTTCTGATTGTTCCCATCTGTGCAGGTTTTGAAAAATAATGCAAAAAAATACAAAATAAAATGCAAAAAAATGAAGAAAAAACATTGAAATTGTTCTGTTAAAATCCTTTGTACTTTGTCTTCCAAATACAAATGTCATTCATGAAAATTCACTGATTAACCGACACGTTTTCGATGATCTGATTCCTCTCGTAAACACGTATGGGGTTTAGTGCCACCCCGACACAGGCAGAACAAGCAAACCCTCCACAGGCTCTTCTCCGTGCGTCCTCCTCCCTCAGTTACAACTTAAGCGATGACAGAACGGGCATCTGACGAAAACCACCAGTCCCCGGCTAAATCCAGTTAAAGGTGCAGTACCTGATTTGATTCATGACTTCTTATCTAATGCTCCTTTCTTTCTCTTTCCCGCCTCTTTCACTTCATCTCATCCCTCTTATCTCTACGTCTCCTCTCCCTTTCACTCTCTTCTCCATTTCTCCTCTCTTTCACTCTATCTTCCTCCACTTTCTCTTCTTCCTTTTTCTCTCCTCTTCCCTCTCTCCTTCTTGTTTCTCACCTCTCTCTCCCCATTCGTTTGTTCCCCTACCTTTCTCTCTCACTCATCTTCTCTTTTTCCTATCATTCTCTCCTTTCTTTACTTCCTTTCTGTTTCTGCCACTGCTCTCTCTTATCTCTATAATGCTCCTTTCTTTCTCTTTTCCCCCTCTCTCACTTCATCTCATCCCTCTTATCACTATGTCCCCTCTCTCTTTCACTCTCTTCTCTACTTCTCCACTCTTTCACTCTATCTTCCTCCACTTTCTCCTCTTCCTTTTTCTCCCTCTCTCTCCTTCTTGTCTCCTTCACCTCCTCCTCTTCCCCCTCTTTTCGGCGCTCCACACGTGATCCTCACTTAACGCATTCCGAGCGTCCTAACTTATTCACTACAACGAGTTTATTCGCGCTTTCCGCAACTCTCTTTAAGCCAGAGCGAGCTAAGCTAACAACAGTTAGCATGCTAAAAGCGCACTTCCTGCCTCACTGAGACCAAAACGCGCTGCAGTCGGATAAGCTAGTCGATACGTCTGCGATACGTCTGCGATACGTCTGCGATACGTCTGCGGTACGTCTGCGATACGTCTGCGATACGTCTGCGATACGTCTGCGGTACGTCTGCGATACGTCTGCGATACGTCTGCGATACGTCTGCGGTACGTCTGCGATACGTCTGCGATACGTCTGCGATACGTCTGCGGTACGTCTGCGATACGTCTGCTGTACGTCTGCGATACGTCTGCTGTACGTCTGTTGTACGTCTGCGATACGTCTGCGATACGTCTGTTGTACGTCTGTTGTACGTCTGCGATACGTCTGCAATACGTCTGCGATACGTCTGCGATACGTCTGCTGTACGTCTGCGATACGTCTGCGATACGTCTGCTGTACGTCTGCGATACGTCTGCGATACGTCTGCTGTACGTCTGCGATACGTCTGCGATACGTCTGCGGTACGTCTGTTGTACGTCTGTTGTACGTCTGCGATACGTCTGCGATACGTCTGCGATACGTCTGCGATACGTCTGCGATACGTCTGCGGTACGTCTGTTGTACGTCTGCGATACGTCTGCGATACGTCTGCGATACGTCTGCTGTACGTCTGCTGTACGTCTGCGATACGTCTGCTGTACGTCTGCGATACGTCTGCGATACGTCTGCTGTACGTCTGTTGTACGTCTGCGATACGTCTGCTGTACGTCTGCTGTACGTCTGCGATACGTCTGTTGTACGTCTGCGATACGTCTGTTGTACGTCTGTTGTACGTCTGCGATACGTCTGCGATACGTCTGCGGTACGTCTGCGGTACGTCTGCTGTACGTCTGCTGTACGTCTGCGATACGTCTGCTGTACGTCTGCTGTACGTCTGTGATACGTCTGCTGTACGTCTGCTGTACGTCTGCGATACGTCTGCTGTACGTCTGCGGTACGTCTGCTGTACGTCTGCTGTACGTCTGCGATACGTCTGCTGTACGTCTGCTGTACGTCTGCGATACGTCTGCTGTACGTCTGCGGTACGTCTGCTGTACGTCTGCTGTACGTCTGCGATACGTCTGTTGTACGTCTGCGATACGTCTGCTGTACGTCTGCTGTACGTCTGCGATACGTCTGTTGTACGTCTGCGATACGTCTGCTGTACGTCTGCGATACGTCTGTTGTACGTCTGCGATACGTCTGTTGTACGTCTGCGATACGTCTGCGGTACGTCTGCGATACGTCTGCGATACGTCTGCGATACGTCTGTTGTACGTCTGCGATACGTCTACGATACGTCTGCTGTACGTCTGCGATACGTCTGCGGTACGTTTGTGCCGCGGTGAAACATATTTGACTTTATTACGTGAAAATATCGGGTACAGCCCCTTTAAGCCCCGCCCATGCACACGTTAGCGCCAATGGCTAATCAGGTCACTTCTGGCACCGCGAGGTCTGAACGTGTAAGTCGCGCTCACAGAAGCGGCCGTGCATTTTCTTAAGTACGTTTTCAAAGCCGCCCATCAAGCTCGTTAAATGCTCCGCTAACGCGCTAATTAGCCCTGTCGGTGTGTGGGCTGCTCAGCGCTCGGGACGCAAGCACTTCTAGTCTCTCTTCTTTCCCTCTCTCTCTCTCTCTCTCTTTGTCCTCCCTCCACTTTACTGCCTTTTATAGTTTTAGTCTTCTCTCTTTCCTTCCCTGTTTCTCTCTTTTTCCTCTCCTTTCTCTCGCTCTTCCTCACTCCTCTTCTCTCTTCCTCTCTATTCCACACTCTTCTTCTCTTCATCCTCTCTTGTGCCCCCCGCTCTCTTTATTCCTCTCTCCTTTTCCCTTCCCTCTCTTTTTCCTCTCTCTCTCTTCTCTCTTTATCCTCCCTTCCCTTCACTGTCTCTTATAGGTTTAGTCTCTTCTCTCTTTCCTTCCCTGTTTCTCTCTTTCTCCTCATCTTTCTCCACTTCCTCCCTCTCTGCCTCTCCTTTCTCTCGCTCTTCCTCACTCCTCTTTTCTCTTCCCCCATCTCCCCATTCTCCTACTCACCCCTCTTTTTCTCCACCTCTCTTTCTTGTTCTTCTAACAAATCCTCTCTATCCCTCACCCCTTTCTCATCCTTCTCTTCCTCTCTCTCTATTCCACTCTCTCCTTCTCTTCTTTCTCTCTCATGCCCCCCTCTCTCTTTATTTCTCTCTCCTTTTCCCTTCCCTCTCTTCTTCCTCTCTCCCTCTTTGTCCTCCCTTCCCTTCACTGTCTCTTATAGTTTTAGTCTCTTCTCTCTTTCCGTCCCTTTTTCCTCATCTTTATCCACTTCCTCCCTCTCTGCCTCTCCTTTCTCTTCTTCACTCCTCTTATCTCTTCCTCCATCTCCCCATTCTCCTACTGACCCCTCTTTTTCTCCACCTCTCTTTCTTGTTCTTCTAACGAACCCTCTCTATCCCTCACCCCTTTCTCATCCTTCTCTTCCTCTCTCTCTATTCCACACTCTCCTTCTCTACTTCCTCTCTCATGCACTCCCTAGTCTCTTTATTTCTTTCTCCTTTTCACTTCCCTCTCTTTTTCCTCTCCCTCTCTCTCTCTTTATCCTCCCTTCCCTTCACTGTCTCTTATAGTTTTAGTCTCTTCTCTCTTTCCTTCCCTGTTTCTCTCTTTCTCCTCATCTTTCTCCACTTCCTCCCTCCCTGCCTCTCCTTTCTCTCCCCATTCTCCCACTCACCCCTCTTTTTCTCCACCTCTCTTTCTTGTCTCTTTCTTCCAACAAACCCTCTCTCTCTCTAACATGCATTCCTCTCTCTCTTCCCTTCCCTCTCACTTCTTATCTCACTCACTTTCTTTCTCTCTGTCTCTACGGTCTAATATTTACCTCCTCCTCCCCCCGTTCCTCCCCCCCTCTCCGTGTCATTAGCACATAACAGCTCGTCCAGATTCATAGCGGGCTTCTCGTTTAGACGCCGGGCCCGATTAAAGCCTAACGAGTGCGGGGCAGTGGTCGGAGCGGCGAGGCACAGGCGCGCATCAGGCGGGACCATCAGTCACTCTCATCAGCAGATATGTAACTGCACCGGATCACCTCCAATTAACTCGCTCTATAATCACAGCTATGGAAGCGCTTCACGATTGTGCGCAAAAAAAATGCATGCGCCAAATGCAGTTCAAATCAGAGGAAACGTGATCGGAAGTGGCTATTTTGAAATAAACTGAAACATGAAGAAAAAGATGATTTAATGTTGTGTTAAACTGCTTCACACTACGATAAAATGTAGCTCAAAGTGAAAGTATTCGGAATAAAATACATTACAACATACATTTTAATGCAGGTATTCAGTATTCTGTAACCAAACACATTTTTCCAACACCATATGTGAGTGATATAAGCTTGGTTTAAATATATTTACTATAGTATTTACATTATCTGTTCTTTTAATAGATTATGACAGGTAATTATCATGTTTGATGATGGCAAAATACAAATTGTTAGCTTTTACTGGACAAATACTTACACAAATGTCGACCCTACAATCGTTTTTCATTTGATCTATAGCACATATAGCATAAAGTACACGTTTGTAAAGCTGTTTTTAAGGACATTTACAGGATAGTGTAGCGTGGAACGGGGACGAGGGAAGTACACGCTACAAATAGTTGGAGGTGGCTTTTTTCCCCACCCTTTCATACATTTCTACACAAAAAAAACCTTTACAACATTCGGCCACATGAGGGGAAAGTAACAGAGGTAAAGTAAAGTTACACGCGTTGTTACTTTCTTATTGCACTGCAGTAACACTTGTATTCCTTTCTCCTAATATCAACTGTATTCCACTGTAATTAAAATCAGAAAAAAAACGATCGTCTTCATCACACAAGACTTGTTTGCTTAACCTTGAGCGTATATTTATTATTGTTTCACCTTGAAATGGAAAGGTAAAATTAGCAGCGAGACAATAAATGTTTGAACGAAATGATAAGCAATTATTGTATATATTAAAAAAAGCAGTGTGATGTGAGGGATATTTCCACCGAATAATGGCAGTAATAGCGGGTACTTAGTCTCCTCCGGCGTCCTCCTTCCTGCTCCTCTCTGGGGGAGCTCGTTAGGCCCACGCTGCCCTTGGATATTCTATCAGACATAATAGATGAACTGAATGAATGCAGAGGCCGTCAATTCATTACAACAATCAGAATATGAGTCCCGCGCCCGGCCGCTCTCCTCGCCTGAGCGTAATGTTCTCCGCTCTGCACAGCCTCCTCCATCCTTACCAGCTCGAGTGTTAAAGGGGCAGCGCGCCAACAACTTTTTCCTGTCGGGAGGTCCGCCGCCAACGGTCGCCATGGAGATGTTATGGCCTCGTCCGGAACGTCCATAATCCGCAATGTGGCATTAAATATCGATCTTGGACCATGGAGAGAATAACCGCCGGGCTTAACTTGAAAATTGACAAATTCAATTTACAATGGACAAAATGGGACTCGTACTTCCATAAGATGCATTAAACCCCTTTTCCATTAGACGCTCCCTCATGATCTGCTAACGCTCACGCTACACATATTCCCAACGGTCCTACCACGCCCTACCCTTTAATTTATGTTTTTAAATTCTTTAATTTATTATTTATTTATTGGTATCTTATTTCATTATTATTATTATACAAGCATACAAGCAAGAGAGAATGAGTGTGTGTGTGTGTGTGTGTGTGTGTATCTATGCGAATATAAATCTGTGCATACATATATACATATAAATATACATATATCTGAGGTAATATGTATTTATGAATTATGTGTATTATGTGAATGTGTATATATATATTATTTTTTCTTCTCTATTTCTTTATATAGGTTAGTTTGTGTTATGTAAATGTTGTTGCCTTGTGTTAAAAATAATAAATTGTACAGAAATATACATTGATAAAGCCTCTTGTGAAGTTGCTGTTTAGTCTCTCCTATGCACTGCTCCTTAAAACTTTCTTCACTGCATTGGATAAATTACACTACATTGCTCTTTGCATTACATTGTTTTCTTTTCAACATCTTTTCCTTAGGGTGAACCAGTTTTTGTCTTAAGTGTTGCCTGGTTTAAAATAAATAGGAATTTCGTGTTGTCTGAAAAAAAAAAATATTTTAAAATTCAAAAAAGAAATATACAGCACAGACCAAAAGTTTGGACACCCGCCGCAGAGTGAAGGCAAAAGGACCAACAAGTGCTAAACATCTCTGGAACTCCTTTAAGACTGATGAAGAGCATCTCAGGTCACGACCTCCTGAAGCTCATCAAGAGAACGCCAAGAGTGTGAAGCAGTATCAAAGCTAAAGGTGGCGACTGTGAAGAACCTAGAATATAAGACATATTTTCAGTTGTTTCACACTTTTTTTAAGTATATAATTCCACATGTGTTAATTCATAGTTTTGATGTCTTCAGTGTGAATCTGCAATTTTCATAGTCATGAAAATAAAGGAAACTCTTTGATTGACAAACTTTTGGTCTGTACTGTATATCTGATTTTTTTTATTCTTTATTTCTTTATATGCGTTAGTTTGTGTTTGTTGCTGTGTCTAAAAAATAATAAATAGTAAAAATATACATCTATCTTGCGTTTATTATTTGGTTTTTGGCCCATTGGCTTTACCAAACAGGACAGTGCGGTGCTAAATGGGGGTGAGAGCAGGGGGGGACATTCACAAATTTGTTGGTCAGGAATCAATCTCCAGACAATGAGTGCATATGTGCTGTTGTTTAGACTAGTGTTTCCCAACCTGGGGGGTAGGGGCGTCATGTGACAAGGGGGGGTCAGGGAAGGCTATAGTTCATTTGTCTCCAAGTTCACTGTGACGTAGAAAGAAGCACGGTCTATTGAACTGCCTCTTTTTTGAAAATAAGAAAGTAGATTATACCCCCCTTTTTTCTTTCTTTTTTCTTTTCTTTTTTTTCCTTCTTATTCTTATTATTTATTTTATTTATTTGTATTATTTATTATTCTAATATAAGCATAAGAGAAAATGAATGTGTGTGTGTGAACTTAAATTTGTACATCCATGTGTGTATAAATATTTTTTTTCCTCTCATTATTTAATTTTCTTGCCTAAATCTTTAAATAGGTCATTTTGTGTTATGTAATTTTTGTTGCTACGTGTTTCAGAAACAATAAATAGTAAAAAAAAAAGAAAGTAGTTTATTCTGGAGTAGATTGTGTGTGGATTAGAACCATGGGTGTATTAGCGTGCACTGGGGTTCATCTCCCTCCAGAAATCAGTCGGTCCTATATTCTTCATTCATTTGCAGAATTAGCCATTTATTCCTTGATCCAGAGTCTGATATGTCCAGTATCGGTTGAACACGAGGATTCCGATCACTGCCACAGATTAGAGTTCCCTCAGAGCTGTTTGCTATCGGGTCTTTGCCTCAATTCCACGCAGGAGAGGAGGTGCCCGCTGTCATGAAAAGGAAGTCTCCATGAGGTAACACAGGGCGCCGCAGGTTTAAACTAAGCTTTAAACCCGAGCTCGGCGCTGCCATGGTAACACAGCGGAGGCGCCGGGTTCACGAGAGCGTAAAAGGCGTT
>NW_027316156.1:0-40000 GCF_026437365.1 Eucyclogobius newberryi
ACCAGATCTAAACCAGGTCTAAACCAGGACTAAACCAGGACAAAACCAGGTCCAAACCAGGTTTAAACCAGGTCTAAACCAGGTCTACCCCAGGACTAAACCAGGACTAAACCAGTTCTAAACCAGGTCTAAACCAGGACTAAACCAGGTCCAAACCAGGTTTAAACCAGGTCTAAACCAGGTCCAAACCAGGTCTAAAGCAGGTCTTAACCTGGACTAAACCAGGTCTAAACCAGGTCCAAACCTGGACTAAACCAGGTCTAAACCAGGACTAAACCAGGACTAAACCAGGACTAAACCAGGTCCAAACCAGGTTTAAACCAGGTCTAAACCAGGTCTAAATCAGGACTAAATCAGGACTAAACCAGGACTAAATCAGGTCTAAACAAGGACTAAACCAGGACAAAACCAGGACTAAACCAGGACTAAACCAGGTCCAAACCAGGTCTAAATCAGGTCCAAACCAGGTCTAAATCAGGACTAAACCAGGACTAAACCAGGACTAAACCAGGACTAAACCAGGTCTAAACCAGGTCTAAACCAGGTCTAAATCAGGACTAAATCAGGACTAAACCAGGACTAAACCAGGACTAAACCAGGTCTAAACCAGGTCTAAACCAGGTCTAAATCAGGACTAAATCAGGACTAGACCAGAACTAAATCAGGACTAAACCAGGACTAAACCAGGTCTAAACCAGGTCTAAACCAGGACTAAACCAGGTCTAAACCAGGTTTAAACAAGGTCAAAACCAGGACTAAACCAGGACTAAACCAGGTCTAAACCAGGACTAAACCAGGTCTAAACCAGGTTTAAACAAGGTCAAAACCAGGACTAAACCAGGACTAAACCAGGACTAAACCAGGTCTTGTTTTCTGTCTTGTTTCAGAGCTCATGGATCCAGGCGGCCATGTTGGATCCGACCAGAACTGAGATGCAGTGCATTCTGGGAAATATAGTCTTAACAGAAGCAAAGTCTGGACCAAGACCAAGACCTGGTCCTATGAGAGTCCAGTATGGCTGAAGTGGACCCTGGTCCAGAGTCTAGGACCTGTTTGGACCTCGCTGAGACTGGGACCTGGACTGTGGTCTGGACTTTGGTCTGGACCTGGACTCGATGGTCTGGTTGTAGTCCTGGTCCTGATGGCGCTGGGTCATGTGGTCCTTAGTCACTCGGACCGTCGGGTCCTGGCCCGGGTCTTGGTGGTGCTGAATTGGGTCTCCGTGGCGACAGGGGCGGTGCTGGTACTTTTGGGCGTGTACCTGTGGGCGGAGCTGCGGCGCTGGGAGGAAGTGATGTCAGAGGACGTGTTGTGGGCGGTGCCTGTGGTCCTGATCTGGACCGGACTCGGGGCCTGTGTCGTGAACCTGACCGGGGCCCAGCTCTGTCTGGACTGCTCGGATCACAACCGGTTTCTGCGCTGGAAGCTGGTCCTGGCTCCATATGTGGGCGTGTCCCTGCTTCTAACCGCCGGCCTGCTATTGGCTGCCGCGCTCAGCCTCGCGCTCGGCTTCAGCGGACGATTGGACGAGGCTTTGGAGGCGGGGCTAAGCGCTGCCATGAGACGATACAAAGACTCGGACCTGAACCCGGGTCTAAAGACCAAACTAGACCTGGTCCAGATCCACATGAGCTGCTGCGGGAAAGACCGGTACCAGGACTGGTTCAGGGTCCAGTGGGTCTCTGACCGGTACCTGGACCGCACCCAGGCCAGGGTCCAAGAGTGAGTACGGACCAGGACTGAGACCGGGACTGAGACGGGGCTACAGACCGGGACTACAGACCGGGACTACAGACCGGGACACAGACCGGGACTATAACAGGACTATAGACAGGGACACAGACCGGGACAGGTCTAACCCGTCTCTGTCCTCAGTCAGATCCGGTCTAACGTGGCTGGACTTTATCTCTCGGATTCAGTTCCGTTCAGCTGCTGTGACCCCGCCTCTCCTTGGCCCTGCCCACAGACCGGGCTGAAGTCTCGCCCCGCCCCTCACTTCCTGTCTTTGGTCCAATCATCTCGCTCTCTGGGACTTTGGGGGCGGGGCTGCAGGGAGGCCCTGCGACGACACTATCTGTGGATCCTGAACGTGATCAGTGTCAGCGCCGTCTCCGTCTGGGCCTTTGAGGTGAGACAAGTATGATCTGTGTCTCCTGAGGTCTCCTGATGTCTCCTGGTGTCTCCTGGTGTCTCCTGATGTCTCCTGGTGTCTCCTGGTGTCTCCTGATGTCTCCTGAAGTCTCCTGAGGTCTCCTGATGTCTCCTGGTGTCTCCTGGTGTCTCCTGATGTCTCCTTGTGTCTCCTGGTGTCTCCTGATGTCTCCTGAAGTCTCCTGAGGTCTCCTGATGTCTCCTGGTGTCTCCTGGTGTCTCCTGATGTCTCCTTGTGTCTCCTGGTGTCTCCTGATGTCTCCTGAAGTCTCCTGAGGTCTCCTGATGTCTCCTGGTGTCTCCTGGTGTCTCCTGATGTCTCCTTGTGTCTCCTGGTGTCTCCTGGTGTCTCCTGATGTCTCCTGGTGTCTCCTGATGTCTCCTGATGTCTCCTGAATTAACTCTTTAAAACATGTTTATTGTGTGTTCGTCTCTCTGGTCCTCCCCCGTCTCTCTGGTCCTCCCCCGTCTCTCTGGTCCTCCCCCGTCTCTCTGGTCCTCCCCCGTCTCTCTGGCCCCTCCCCCGTCTCTCTGGTCCTCCCCCGTCTCTCTGGTCCTCCCCCGTCTCTCTGGTCCTCCCCCGTCTCTCTGGCCCCTCCCCCGTCTCTCTGGTCCTCACCCGTCTCTCTGGCCCCTCCCCCGTCTCTCTGGCCCCTCCCCCGTCTCTCTGGTCCTCCCCCGTCTCTCTGGTCCTCCCCCGTCTCTCTGGTCCTCCCCCGTCTCTCTGGTCCTCCCCCGTCTCTCTGGCCCCTCCCCCGTCTCTCTGGTCCTCACCCGTCTCTCTGGCCCCTCCCCCGTCTCTCTGGCCCCTCCCCCGTCTCTCTGGTCCTCCCCCGTCTCTCTGGCCCCTCCCCCGTCTCTCTGGCCCCTCCCCCGTCTCTCTGGTCCTCCCCCGTCTCTCTGGTCCTCCCCCGTCTCTCTGGCCCCTCCCCCGTCTCTCTGGTCCTCCCCCGTCTCTCTGGTCCTCCCCCGTCTCTCTGGTCCTCCCCCGTCTCTCTGGTCCTCCCCCGTCTCTCTGGCCCCTCCCCCGTCTCTCTGGTCCTCCCCCGTCTCTCTGGCCCCTCCCCCGTCTCTCTGGTCCTCCCCCGTCTCTCTGGTCCTCCCCCGTCTCTCTGGCCCCTCCCCCGTCTCTCTGGTCCTCCCCCGTCTCTCTGGTCCTCCCCCGTCTCTCTGGTCCTCCCCCGTCTCTCTGGTCCTCCCCCGTCTCTCTGGTCCTCCCCCGTCTCTCTGGTCCTCCCCCGTCTCTCTGGCCCCTCCCCCGTCTCTCTGGCCCCTCCCCCGTCTCTCTGGCCCCTCCCCTCAGCTCCTGGTGGTCACAGGTGTCCGTTACCTTCAGACGTCGATGGAGAACCTGGTTCTTCTTGGAGATCCTGCCTCCGACAGTGAAGCCTGGATCCTGGAGGACAGTCTCTGTGAGACGGCCCGACACAACCTGCGAATCATCAAGAGTTTAGGGAAGTGTTACCATGGCAACAACGACCCTAACATCGACCAGTGAGACGCAGACAAGGCGGGGACGACCAGTGAGACGCAGACAAGGCGGGGACGACCAGTGAGACGCAGACAAGGCGGGGACGACCAATGAGACGCAGACAAGGCGGGGACGACCAATGAGACCTGATCATAACACGGATGTTCTGGAACATGTAAAGATTTAAGTCAAGGAACCTTCAGGACCAGGACCAGGACCAGGAGCAGGACCAGGAGCAGGACCAGGACCAGGACCAGGACCAGGACCAGGACCAGGACCAGGACCAGGAGCAGGACCAGGACCAGGACCAGGACCAGGAGCAGGACCAGGACCAGGACCAGGACCAGGACCAGGACCAGGACCAGGACCATGTGTTTTTTCTGTCTTTGTTTAGTCCAAATAAAGTATTTGTTGAATATTCATGACGTCATGTTTCCAGAATCATCTTCTTTCCTAAACTATAAATCTTTCCATCTTTTTTTGACTAAACAATGATTGACAGGTGTCTTAGGTCAGGCATGTCCAAACTAGGGCCCGGGGGCCAAATGCGGCCCTCAGACCAATTTCTGTTGGCCCTCCAGCTGTGTCGGCCCAAACAACAAGTCGAACTTTTTACTGTGAAATTAGGAAACTTCAGGTGTGATTAGAGGCGGAGCCTGATTAGAGGCGGAGCCTGATTAGAGGCGGAGCCTGATTAGAGGCGGAGCCTGATTAGAGGCGGAGCCTGATTAGAGGTGGAGCCTGATTAGAGGTGGAGCCTGATTAGAGGCGGAGCCTCATCACAACGACAAATGATTCACTTTGTCATTCAACAAATTCAACACTGTCAAGTTGTTTTTGGCCCTCTGCCTGTTTCAAAATGAGGCCCTTGGTGGACACACTTGTCTTAGGCGTTTCCACAGTAGGTCATTATATCTAAACTTATGGTCTCGATTCTCCTGTAACTCCTGCTTGCAGCGTGTCCTAAAAGCTCCATAAAAAGTTTTAACTGGTTCAAAATGCAGCAGCAAGATTACAAACAGGAACAAAAAGAAGAGAGCACATTACGCCGGTGCTGGAGTCTCTTCACTGGTGGTCCCAAGAGTCTCTAAAAGCACAGTAGGAGGTAGAGCCTTCTGGTGGTCCCAAGAGTCTCTAAAAGCACAGTAGGAGGTAGAGCCTTCTGGTGGTCCCAAGAGTCTCTAAAAGCACAGTAGGAGGTAGAGCCTTCTGGTGGTCCCAAGAGTCTCTAAAAGCACAGTAGGAGGTAGAGTCTTCTGGTGGTCCCAAGAGTCTCTAAAAGCACAGTAGGAGATAGAGCCTTCTGGTGGTGCCAAGAGTCTCTAAAAGCACCGTAGGAGGTAGAGCCTTCTGGTGGTCCCAAGAGTCTCTAAAAGCACAGTAGGAGGTAGAGCCTTCTGGTGGTGCCAAGAGTCTCTACAAGCACAGTAGGAGGTAGAGCCTTCTGGTGGTGCCAAGAGTCTCTAAAAGCACAGTAGGAGGTAGAGCCTTCTGGTGGTCCCAAGAGTCTCTAAAAGCACAGTAGGAGGTAGAGCCTTCTGGTGGTCCCAAGAGTCTCTAAAAGCACAGTAGGAGGTAGAGCCTTCTGGTGGTCCCAAGAGTCTCTAAAAGCACAGTAGGAGGTAGAGTCTTCTGGTGGTCCCAAGAGTCTCTAAAAGCACAGTAGGAGATAGAGCCTTCTGGTGGTGCCAAGAGTCTCTAAAAGCACCGTAGGAGGTAGAGCCTTCTGGTGGTCCCAAGAGTCTCTAAAAGCACAGTAGGAGGTAGAGCCTTCTGGTGGTGCCAAGAGTCTCTACAAGCACAGTAGGAGGTAGAGCCTTCTGGTGGTGCCAAGAGTCTCTAAAAGCACAGTAGGAGGTAGAGCCTTCTGGTGGTCCCAAGAGTCTCTAAAAGCACAGTAGGAGGTAGAGCCTTCTGGTGGTCCCAAGAGTCTCTAAAAGCACAGTAGGAGGTAGAGCCTTCTGGTGGTCCCAAGAGTCTCTAAAAGCACAGTAGGAGATAGAGCCTTCTGGTGGTGCCAAGAGTCTCTAAAAGCACCGTAGGAGGTAGAGCCTTCTGGTGGTCCCAAGAGTCTCTAAAAGCACAGTAGGAGGTAGAGCCTTCTGGTGGTGCCAAGAGTCTCTAAAAGCACAGTAGGAGGTAGAGCCTTCTGGTGGTCCCAAGAGTCTCTAAAAGCACAGTAGGAGGTAGAGCCTTCTGGTGGTCCCAAGAGTCTCTAAAAGCACAGTAGGAGGTAGAGCCTTCTGGTGGTCCCAAGAGTCTCTAAAAGCACAGTAGGAGATAGAGCCTTCTGGTGGTGCCAAGAGTCTCTAAAAGCACCGTAGGAGGTAGAGCCTTCTGGTGGTCCCAAGAGTCTCTAAAAGCACAGTAGGAGGTAGAGGCTTCTGGTGGTGCCAAGAGTCTCTAATAGCAGAGTAGGAGGTAGAGCCTTCTGGTGGTGCCAAGAGTCTCTAAAAGCACAGTAGGAGGTAGAGCCTTCTGGTGGTGCCAAGAGTCTCTAAAAGCACAGTAGGAGGTAGAGCCTTCTGGTGGTCCCAAGAGTCTCTAAAAGCACAGTAGGAGGTAGAGCCTTCTGGTGGTCCCAAGAGTCTCTAAAAGCACAGTAGGAGGTAGAGCCTTCTGGTTGTCCCAAGAGTCTAAAAGCACAGTAGGAGGTAGAGCCTTCTGGTGGTCCCAAGAGTCTCTAAAAGCACAGTAGGAGATAGAGCCTTCTGGTGGTGCCAAGAGTCTCTAAAAGCACCGTAGGAGGTAGAGCCTTCTGGTGGTGCCAAGAGTCTCTAATAGCAGAGTAGGAGGTAGAGCCTTCTGGTGGTGCCAAGAGTCTCTAAAAGCACAGTAGGAGGTAGAGCCTTCTGGTGGTCCCAAGAGTCTCTACAAGCACAGTAGGAGGTAGAGCCTTCTGGTGGTCCCAAGAGTCTCTAAAAGCACAGTAGGAGATAGAGCCTTCTGGTGGTGCCAAGAGTCTCTAAAAGCACCGTAGGAGGTAGAGCCTTCTGGTGGTGCCAAGAGTCTCTAAAAGCACAGTAGGAGGTAGAGGCTTCTGGTGGTGCCAAGAGTCTCTAATAGCAGAGTAGGAGGTAGAGGCTTCTGGTGGTGCCAAGAGTCTCTAATAGCAGAGTAGGAGGTAGAGCCTTCTGGTGGTGCCAAGAGTCTCTAAAAGCACAGTAGGAGGTAGAACCTTCTGGTGGTCCCAAGAGTATCTAAAAGCACAGTAGGAAGTAGAGCCTTCTGGTGGTGCCAAGAGTCTCTAAAAGCACAGTAGGAGGTAGAGCCTTCTGGTGGTGCCAAGAGTCTCTAAAAGCACAGTAGGAGGTAGAACCTTCTGGTGGTCCCAAGAGTCTCTAAAAGCACAGTAGGAGGTAGAGCCTTCTGGTGGTGCCAAGAGTCTCTAAAAGCACAGTAGGAGGTAGAGCCTTCTGGTGGTGCCAAGAGTCTCTAAAAGCACAGTAGGAGGTAGAACCTTCTGGTGGTCCCAAGAGTCTCTAAAAGCACAGTAGGAGGTAGAGCCTTCTGGTGGTCCCAAGAGTCTCTAAAAGCACAGTAGGAGGTGGAGCCTTCTGGTGGTGCCAAGAGTCTCTAAAAGCACAGTAGGAGGTGGAACCTTCTGGTGGTGCCAAGAGTCTCCAAAAGCACAGTAGGAGGTGGAGCCTTCTGGTTGTCCCAAGAGTCTCTAAAAGCACAGTAAGAGGTAGAGCGTTCTGGTGGTGCCATGAGTCTCTAAAAGCACAGTAGGAGGTGGAACCTTCTGGTGGTGCCAAGAGTCTCTAAAAGCACAGTAGGAGGTGGAGCCTTCTGGTGGTCCCAAGAGTCTCTAAAAGCACAGTAAGAGGTAGAGCGTTCTGGTGGTCCCAGAGTCTCTAAAAGCACAGTAGGAGGTAGAGATCCTGTCCATGTTAAAGAGGCGACACAATCTCTTCATTTAAGATAAGATAAGATATTCCTTTATTGTCCAAACATGGGGAAATTTCTTTGTTGCAACGCAGTAGATCCAGAGGAAAAGAACAGATAATTTATAGGAAGTTTTAAAAAACACTCTTAATAAAAGAATTCTGATAAACAAAAACTCTTATAAACAAAACTCCTATAGACAAAACCTCTAATATCTTAATGAGGAATGGAGGGAAAAAAGAAAAATAAAATAAAAATAGCTAGAATAAGACAAAATAATACTAATAATAAAGGTGAAATAAATACATTTATTTACATCAGTTCTATGCACATGAATATGACATTATTGCACATGAATATGACATTATTGCACCTGAATGTGACATTATTGCACATGAATGTGACATGATTGCACATGAATATGACATGATTGCACATGAATGTGACATTATTGCACATGAATGTGACATGATTGCACATGAATATGACATTATTGCACATGAATATGACATTATTGCACATGAATATGACATTATTGCACATGAATATGACATGATTGCACATGAATATGACATGATTGCACATGAATATGACATTATTGCACATGAATATGACATGATCGCACATGAATGTGACATTATTCAACATAAATATGACATTATTGCACATGAATGTGACATTATTGCACATGAATATGACATTATTGCACATGAATGTGACATGATTGCACATGAATATGACATTATTGCACATGAATATGACATTATTGCACATGAATATGACATTATTGCACATGAATTTGACATTATTGCACATGAATATGACATTATTGCACATGAATGTGACATTATTGCACATGAATATGACATTATTGCACATGAATGTGACATTATTGCACATGAATATGACATGATTGCACACGAATGTGACATGATTGCACACGAATGTGACATGATTGCACACGAATGTGACACGATTGCACAAGAATGTGACACGATTGCACACGAATGTGACATGATTGCACACGAATGTGACATGATTGCACACGAATGTGACATGATTGCACACGAATGTGACATGATTGCACATGAATATGACATTGCACATGAATGTGACATTATTGCACATGAATATGACATTCTTGATGTTGAATTGCACGTTCTGCTTGCAATAGTTCCTCCCCAGACAGAGCTGGTAGAGCTGGTTCTTCAGTCACTGATGCTTTCCTTCAGCACTGCCTTTAACCTCAAGAACCACTGCCACCTTTAGATTTGTCCAATGTGAAAAAGACGTCAGAAGCCGTGTGGTCAGGCTCAGGAGTGAGACAAAGAAGGCGGTGAACAGTTTGAAAGAATAAGTCAGAAGAAGAGGACAGAGCTCTTGATGCAGCATCTGCTGGATTTTCTTCAGAACAAATGTATCTCCAGTGTGAGGCGACCGGAGCATCTCCAATTGTTGAAATTCTGTTGGCCACAAACGTGTGAATGTTGCACCCTGAAAACAGGAGAAATAAAGAGTGATTTGTACTTGTTTCCCTCTTGCAGGGCTTTATTGCATTATTTAACACTCTTGTACAAACATTTCAAATGTCCGACCTTGGAACAACGACATTGACCAAATAATTTCACATATAATATACAGAAAATAGCAAAATAATCTTCCACCACAGGTCTGTACTGGCCCAAAATGGCAGAGCGCAGGTTCATGGGCTCAGAAAACGTGGCGTCTCTACTCTCAAAATATAAACACAAAAACTTAACTTAATTCAAATAACTTGGTTCAATGCAAAACGTCTCAATTACACGTGACAAGAAAACGACAATTAACAACATTTACCTGAAAACAGGAGAAATAAACTGGTTTATTGCAATGAGCAGAACCTAGTGGCGGGTAAAAGACAAAAGCAATCGATCCAGACCTCAGGGTTCAGGCTGAAACCGATCATATGAGTGAAATGACCTGAAACAAAACCAAATACTTTTCTAACATGACAAATAACATTTCTTTTCCTCAAGGCTTCTGTAAATTCACATTTATTGTAAACCTGTTTTTACCATTGTATTTTAAAGCAGGAAATCACTTTATGAAATACACTGCTGTATAAAAGAAAACTATACTATTCTAACCACACTCTCCCCACTGTTTCCTCATTGGTCCGACAGCAGAACCATCCAGCGGTCAGAACTGAAGACTATTGTCCATAAACAGTCCTTTTTCTGCATTCAGGATCCAAAAGGAACAACACGACCACGGTCTCTCGTACTAGGTCATCCATGGCAAGAAGGTCAACTCAAGTCAAGTTTGTTGTACTGCATCCATAGCAAAGGGCTGGGCGTAGTACACTGAAGCAGGATGCAGTGAAGGGTCAGGCTGGACACTGAAGCAGGATGCAGTGAAGGGTCAGGCTGGACACTGAAGCAGGATGCAGTGAAGGGTCAGGCTGGACACTGAAGCAGGATGCAGTGATGGGTCAGGCTGGACACTGAAGCAGGATGCAGTGATGGGTCAGGCTGGACACTGAAGCAGGATGCAGTGAAGGGTCAGGCTGGACACTGAAGCAGGATGCAGTGAAGGGTCAGGCTGGACACTGAAGCAGGATGCAGTGATGGGTCAGGCTGGACACTGAAGCAGGATGCAGTGATGGGTCAGGCTGGACACTGAAGCAGGATGCAGTGAAGGGTCAGGCTGGACACTGAAGCAGGATGCAGTGAAGGGTCAGGCTGGACACTGAAGCAGGATGCAGTGAAGGGTCAGGCTGGACACTGAAGCAGGATGCAGTGAAGGGTCAGGCTGGACACTGAAGCAGGATGCAGTGATGGGTCAGGCTGGACACTGAAGCAGGATGCAGTGAAGGGTCAGGCTGGACACTGAAGCAGGATGCAGTGATGGGTCAGGCTGGACACTGAAGCAGGATGCAGTGAAGGGTCAGGCTGGACACTGAAGCAGGATGCAGTGATGGGTCAGGCTGGACACTGAAGCAGGATGCAGTGAAGGGTCAGGCTGGACACTGAAGCAGGATGCAGTGATGGGTCAGGCTGGACACTGAAGCAGGATGCAGTGAAGGGTCAGGCTGGACACTGAAGCAGGATGCAGTGAAGGGTCAGGCTGGACACTGAAGCAGGATGCAGTGATGGGTCAGGCTGGACACTGAAGCAGGATGCAGGGAAGGGTCAGGCTGGACACTGAAGCAGGATGCAGTGATGGGTCAGGCTGGACACTGAAGCAGGATGCAGTGATGGGTCAGGCTGGACACTGAAGCAGGATGCAGTGAAGGGTCAGGCTGGACACTGAAGCAGGATGCAGTGATGGGTCAGGCTGGACACTGAAGCAGGATGCAGTGAAGGGTCAGGCTGGACACTGAAGCAGGATGCAGTGAAGGGTCAGGCTGGACACTGAAGCAGGATGCAGTGATGGGTCAGGCTGGACACTGAAGCAGGATGCAGTGAAGGGTCAGGCTGGACACTGAAGCAGGATGCAGTGAAGGGTCAGGCTGAACACTGAAGCAGGATGCAGTGATGGGTCAGGCTGGACACTGAAGCAGGATGCAGTGAAGGGTCAGGCTGGACACTGAAGCAGGATGCAGTGAAGGGTCAGGCTGGACACTGAAGCAGGATGCAGTGAAGGGTCAGGCTGGACACTGAAGCAGGATGCAGTGAAGGGTCAGGCTGGACACTGAAGCAGGATGCAGTGATGGGTCAGGCTGGACACTGAAGCAGGATGCAGTGAAGGGTCAGGCTGGACACTGAAGCAGGATGCAGTGATGGGTCAGGCTGGACACTGAAGCAGGATGCAGTGAAGGGTCAGGCTGGACACTGAAGCAGGATGCAGTGATGGGTCAGGCTGGACACTGAAGCAGGATGCAGTGATGGGTCAGGCTGGACACTGAAGCAGGATGCAGTGAAGGGTCAGGCTGGACACTGAAGCAGGATGCAGTGAAGGGTCAGGCTGGACACTGAAGCAGGATGCAGTGATGGGTCAGGCTGGACACTGAAGCAGGATGCAGTGAAGGGTCAGGCTGGACACTGAAGCAGGATGCAGTGAAGGGTCAGGCTGGACACTGAAGCAGGATGCAGTGAAGGGTCAGGCTGGACACTGAAGCAGGATGCAGTGAAGGGTCAGGCTGGACACTGAAGCAGGATGCAGTGATGGGTCAGGCTGGACACTGAAGCAGGATGCAGTGATGGGTCAGGCTGGACACTGAAGCAGGATGCAGTGAAGGGTCAGGCTGGACACTGAAGCAGGATGCAGTGAAGGGTCAGGCTGGACACTGAAGCAGGATGCAGTGACCAGGTGGCTGTAGGTCATCCGTCTCGGCGGGTGTCTCTCTCGTTGAGGTCGCTGGGGCGATGGCTCCTCTGGTCCCTCAGGTGCAGCAGGCGATGGAGGGGCCGGTGGATCACCATCCGCAGAATCCGTCTCCTCGCGGGTTGTCTCCACAGCAACAGGGTCAGGAATGTCCCGTTGGTCTCCACCAGGGGGCTCTGTACTCACCACTGTCCTCGTCGTCTCGAGCAGGTTTGCTTCTGTTTTTGTGTTTTGCAGCATTGTCTTTACCAGGGTCACGTTCAAAAGGAAAGTGGTCACATGACATGAGTAGGTCTCTGTGTAGCGCTCTAGAGCGTCCTTTGCCTCTCTCTGGTCTTACTTCATGGATTGGGAGATCTGGACCAATTTGTCTGACTTCTGTGTGAATAGTGTCTTCCCAATAGTCTCTTAGTTCCCCAGGGCCTCCCCTTGGGGTCTCTCTTCAGGCTGTAACACAGAACTCCTCCCCTTGGGGTCTCTCTTCAGGCTGTAACTCAGACCTCCTCCCCTCGGGGTCTCTCTTCAGGCTGTAACACAGAACTCCTCCCCTTGGGGTCTCTCTTCAGGCTGTAACACAGAACTCCTCCCCTTGGGGTCTCTCTTCAGGCTGTAACACAGAACTCCTCCCCTTGGGGTCTCTCTTCAGGCTGTAACACAGAACTCCTCCCCTTGGGGTCTCTCTTCAGGCTATAACTCAGAACTCCTCCCCTTGGGGTCTCTCTTCAGGCTGTAACTCAGAACTCCTCCCCTTGGGGTCTCTCTTCAGGCTGTAACACAGAACTCCTCCCCTTGGGGTCTCTCTTCAGGCTGTAACACAGAACTCCTCCCCTTGGGGTCTCTCTTCAGGCTGTAACTCAAAACTCCTCCCCTTGGGGTCACATCGTCTCTGTGGTCATGAAAACTTGAATCTGAATAAGACCACAAAGACCACATGGACTGGTCAAAGACCACATGGACTGGTCAAAGACCACATGGACTGGTCAAAGACCACAAGGACTGGTCAAAGACCACAAGGACTGGTCAAAGACCACAAGGACTGGTCAAAGACCACATGGACTGGTCAAAGACCACATGGACTGGTCAAAGACCACATGGACTGGTCAAAGACCACAAGGACTGGTCAAAGACCACATGGACTGGTCAAAGACCACATGGACTGGTCAAAGACCACAAGGACTGGTCAAAGACCACATGGACTGGTCAAAGACCACAAGGACTGGTCAAAGACCACATGGACTGGTCAAAGACCACAAGGACTGGTCAAAGACCACATGGACTGGTCAAAGACCACATGGACTGGTCAAAGACCACAAGGACTGGTCAAAGACCACATGGACTGGTCAAAGACCACATGGACTGGTCAAAGACCACAAGGACTGGTCAAAGACCACATGGACTGGTCAAAGACCACAAGGACTGGTCAAAGACCACATGGACTGGTCATCTGGGTGAGCGTCCAAACAGGAGATAAAAGGGGACTAAGCAGTGACTTCACAGCGTGTCGAGTCCATCAACTTGTTGATCGATTCCGTTCAGTTTGACTTGTGTCTTTGAGTTAGCGTCTTCAGCGTTTGTAACAATGTCCCGCTCAGCCGCTCAGCCGCTCAGCGCGTGTGAAGTGGTCAAATATATTCATAATCGCCTTTGCATTTGTCACGATGTCAAAAGTCAATGGACTCAAGTTCAAACGGGCGCGGTCACAATATTGGATCAAGTGGCTCTTGAGTCACGACTGGGCTTTTTCTGTTTGACACAGGAGCAAACTTTGCTCACATAATGCTTAATGTCTGACCGCACGTACGGCCAAAAGAAGCGATCACGTACGAGGGGAACTGTGCGGTCAACTCCCTGATGACCCAGGTTGTTTTGCAGTTCTTCAAACACTTTATGAACTGTTCTGGCAGGACTAATGTGGTTCTGTAGAGGGTTCCATCACTGTCTAGTTCTTGTGGCTTAACTGTCCTTCCGCTGTGAAAGATGCTCCAGCTGGTTCTGTGTTAGCGGTGACAGTGTGTTAGCGGGTTGTGTGTTAGCGGGTTGCGTGTTAGCGGGTTGCGTGCTAGCGGGTTGTGTGTTAGCGGTTTGTGTGAGTGAACAGGGTGCATGTTGGGGCAGAGGATAAATAGTCTCTAAAGGTGTCAGTGATAGGCCACGTCAAAGCTACAAACTCCATCTGCTGTTAATGTGCAGGAGCCACAAGCAAGAACTCACAGCTGCACGGGTCCCTCGTGTGAGGGTCAGTGTACGATGAACACGCCCACACACAAGCCCCACATGACATGACACATGACGCACGACACACGAGACGACACGACAACGTGAGTTTTTGTTGGTGAGGAGTCAAACGGACTCAAAGGAGGAAACTAAGCAGTTTTTTAGCGAAGATTGACTAGAAGCCAAAACAAAGTCAAAGGTGAAGCTGGAATCCAGAGCAAAGACGCACCGGGGCGTGGCACACGTTTGGAATTATGAATGAATCAGAGACGCCGCTGGATGAGCGCGAGGCTCGCGCCGAGTGAGGATCAATAACGCAATTGTGGCTGTGGACATTTGAACAATCTCGCGCTTTCTGACCAAATGCGTGGATTTTAAATGAAACGGAAAATATTCTTGGAAAAAGTTGGAACAATCACTAAAGTTGTGCAAACGGATCTGGACAAACGAATGAAACGGAGGAACGTGGAAATGAGGAAAATGACCTCAAAAGAGCCAGTCGCAGAGGAAGAGGAAGAAGAGGAAGAAGAGGAGGAAGAAGAGGAGGAAGAAGAGGAAGAGGCTGGCGCATGTACAAGACGAATGAATGAAATTAAAGCGCTTCTTTCTAATCCTCTCAATACAAACGATGTCACAAATATTGTTGAACATTGTAAAGTGTCATTAAGGGAGTTTAAAGCAGGTCATGAAGCAAAGACTATTACCTCCAGAAATACAAGAACATGAAACATTTGATTGGTATGAGCCTAAAATGGAAATCTTTAATTCTTTTCTGATGGAAGTTGACTCATGGATTATGAGTCCAGACCAACAAGTAGAACCAAAGGACAGAGCATCAAATGTGTCACAAGTGGCTGTTCCATCAAGAGGAAGCTACAATTCTGGACAATCACAGAGCTCCAGTGCCTCTAGAGAGCGCCTGAAACTCGCCTCTGAAAAGGCTATGGAAGCTGGGGTGGCTGTGCCAACTGAAAAACATGCAGTGGAAGCTGAGGAGGCCAAAATCAAGGCTAAACTTGAGACAATGGAGCTGGAGCTAATATCGCTGCATCTGACGCCATGTTAAAGGTTTTGGACGATTGCACTCAAGGGGCTGAAAATGCAACGTCACATGAAGCAAACATGACCAAAATATCACAAGCATCAAAGAACACAATGTGTCGATGGTCATTTCTGAGGATCATCTGTTCATTATCCTGACATTGCTACGATAGCCAAAACTCCACTTCAACACGTTATAAAGCAACTACCGGATGTACAGGTGAGAGCCACACCTGTACAGGTGAGAGCCACACCTGTACAGGTGAGAGCCACACCTGTACAGGTGAGAGCCACACCTGTACAGGTGAGAGCCACACCTGTACAGGTGAGAGCCACACCTGTACAGGTGAGAGCCACACCTGTACAGGTGAGAGCCACACCTGTACATGTGAGAGCCACACCTGTACAGGTGAGAGCCACACCTGTACAGGTGAGAGCCACACCTGTACATGTGAGAGCCACACCTGTACATGTGAGAGCCACACCTGTACAGGTGAGAGCCACACCTGTACAGGTGAGAGCCACACCTGTATATGTGAGAGCCACACCTGTACAGGTGAGAGCCACACCTGTACAGGTGAGAGCCACACCTGTACAGGTGAGAGCCACACCTGTACAGGTGAGAGCCACACCTGTATATGTGAGAGCCACACCTGTATATGTGAGAGCCACACCTGTATATGTGAGAGCCACACCTGTACAGGTGAGAGCCACACCTGTACACGTGAGAGCCACACCTGTACACGTGAGAGCCACACCTGTACACGTGAGAGCCACACCTGTACACGTGAGAGCCACACCTGTACACGTGAGAGCCACACCTGTACACGTGAGAGCCACACCTGTACATGTGAGAGCCACACCTGTACATGTGAGAGCCACACCTGTACATGTGAGAGCCACACCTGTACATGTGAGAGCCACACCTGTACAGGTGAGAGCCACACCTGTACAGGTTCTGAAGCATCACTTTCCAAAGAGCTGCTCTTCTGTTCCAGTCTCTAATGTCACAGCAGCAACAGTCCTCACTTCACTTCAGACAAATCCAAGTGTTTGATGTAAATCCTTTACATTTTAAACATTTATAAGAGCATTTAAGTTTGGCTTTGAGAATAAAACAATCATGATGATGACAGACTCTATTATTCTGAACAAGATACAAGTGGCCAAGCAAAAGAGCTGGTCAGGAGCTGTTTTCATCTGGACATAACTCTGGGATATAAAGAAGCACAAAACCTCTTGAAAAGACATTTTGGAGATGAAATCAAAATAGCAAATGCAAAGATGGAAAAGGCTCTAAACTGGAACAATATCAAACCAGAGGATGAAATGCACTTGATCTGAGAGGAAGTTGTAACACAATGAAACAGTTGAAGACAATTCAAGAACTGAATCTAACATCGAATCTCAGGCTGATTCTGTCCAAACTGCCGTATAATCTCTAAGAGAAGTTTATACATGAGCTCTGGAGACAAATGAAACACGAGCAGGATTTTCTGACCTGGTGATATTTATTGAAAAACAAGCTAGTATTTGACTGGAGCCGCTCTTTGGTGAAATCCAGGATGTCTCCAGAAAAACCTCTCAAAACCCACGGTGGCAATGACTCAAGACCTCAGCTGCTCCAGAGAAATAAGAGCAGCACTTTTGTCATGAACGACTTTAAAACTGTGTGTTGTATTTGTGGAAAAGCAAATCATTCTTTGGATCAGTGTGAAAACCCCAAAGTACAAAAACATGATGTAAAAGTACAAAAACATACATGCTACATGTACATCCAAGTGTGCTACATGTACATCCAAGTGTGCTACATGTACATCCAAGTGTGCGACATGTACATCCAAGTGTGCTACATATACATCCAAGTGTGCTACATATACATCCAAGTGTGCTACATGTACATCCAAGTGTGCTACATGTACATCCAAGTGTGCTACATATACATCCAAGTGTGCTACATATACATCCAAGAGTGCTACATATACATCCAAGTGTGCTACATATACATCCAAGTGTGCTACATATACATCCAAGTGTGCTACATGTACATCCAAGTGTGCTACATGTACATCCAAGTGTGCTACATATACATCCAAGTGTGCTACATGTACATCCAAGTGTGCTACATTTACATCCAAGTGTGCTACATATACATCCAAGTGTGCTACGCTACATATACATCCAAGTGTGCTACATATACATCCAAGTGTGCTACATGTACATCCAAGTGTGCTACATGTACATCCAAGTGTGCTACATGTACATCCAAGTGTGCTACATGTACATCCAAGTGTGCTACATGTACATCCAAGTGTGCGACATGTACATCCAAGTGTGCTACATATACATCCAAGTGTGCTACATATACATCCAAGTGTGCTACATATACATCCAAGTGTGCTACGCTACATATACATCCAAGTGTGCTACATATACATCCAAGTGTGCTACATGTACATCCAAGTGTGCTACATGTACATCCAAGTGTGCTACATATACATCCAAGTGTGCTACATGTACATCCAAGTGTGCTACATGTACATCCAAGTGTGCTACATGTACATCCAAGTGTGCTACATATACATCCAAGTGTGCTACATATACATCCAAGTGTGCTACATGTACATCCAAGTGTGCTACATGTACATCCAAGTGTGCTACATATACATCCAAGTGTGCTACATATACATCCAAGTGTGCTACATATACATCCAAGTGTGCTACATATACATCCAAGTGTGCTACATGTACATCCAAGTGTGCTACATATACATCCAAGTGTGCTACATATACATCCAAGTGTGCTACATATACATCCAAGTGTGCTACGCTACATATACATCCAAGTGTGCTACATATACATCCAAGTGTGCTACATGTACATCCAAGTGTGCTACATGTACATCCAAGTGTGCTACATATACATCCAAGTGTGCTACATGTACATCCAAGTGTGCTACATGTACATCCAAGTGTGCTACATATACATCCAAGTGTGCTACATATACATCCAAGTGTGCTACATGTACATCCAAGTGTGCTACATGTACATCCAAGTGTGCTACATATACATCCAAGTGTGCTACATGTACATCCAAGTGTGCTACATGTACATCCAAGTGTGCTACATGTACATCCAAGTGTGCTACATGTACATCCAAGTGTGCTACATATACATCCAAGTGTGCTACATATACATCCAAGTGTGCTACATGTACATCCAAGTGTGCTACATATACATCCAAGTGTGCTACATATACATCCAAGTGTGCTACATGTACATCCAAGTGTGCTACATGTACATCCAAGTGTGCTACATATACATCCAAGTGTGCTACATGTACATCCAAGTGTGCTACATGTACATCCAAGTGTGCTACATGTACATCCAAGTGTGCTACATATACATCCAAGTGTGCTACATATACATCCAAGTGTGCTACATATACATCCAAGTGTGCTACATGTACATCCAAGTGTGCTACATTTACATCCAAGTGTGCTACATGTACATCCAAGTGTGCTACATATACATCCAAGTGTGCTACATATACATCCAAGTGTGCTACATATACATCCAAGTGTGCTACATGTACATCCAAGTGTGCTACATATACATCCAAGTGTGCTACATGTACATCCAAGTGTGCTACATATACATCCAAGTGTGCTACATATACATCCAAGTGTGCTACATGTACATCCAAGTGTGCTACATGTACATCCAAGTGTGCTACATGTACATCCAAGTGTGCTACATAAACACAGCTCAATGGACAGTTCAAATCTGCAACAGAAACAATCGGTCAGTGGCAAATTATTTTCAATGGAAAAGAGAAAGATGTGATACTGGGGCTGGAAGTGACTGTGAACTGTGGATAGTGACTGTAAATAGTGCAGATGATAAATCGTCATGGTAACGGTCCCTATGCTGTAAGAACTTGACGGTGGAACCATGGCAGATGATAAATCGTCATGGTAACGGTCCCTATGCTGTAAGAACTTGACGGTGGAACCACATGCTCGACCTGTGGCATCAGTGAACCACATTTCAATATAAAACTTTGAGACTATTTTGAGGCAACAATAAAGTCATGACTTTCCTGAAAAAGAATCTGAAGAAATGCTCCAAGTGTCAGTGGAGGACACGAAGTTCATGAATATGACACAAGACGCCACATTGTTACTTACCATTGCAGCGCTGCAACAGCGACACTGTCAGGCCTGATGAGTCTCATCCTGCTGAACACAGAGTAACATTCTACAGAGTAACTACTCTACAGAGTAACTACTCTACAGAGTAACTACTCTACAGAGTAACACTCTACAGAGTAACTACTCTACAGAGTAACTACTCTACAGAGCAACTACTCTACAGAGTAACTACTCTACAGAGTAACTACTCTACAGAGTAACTACTCTACAGAGTAACACTCTACAGAGTAACTACTCTACAGAGTAACACTCTACAGAGTAACTCCTCTACAGAGTAACTACTCTACAGAGTAACACTCTACAGAGTAACTCCTCTACTGAGTAACTACTCTACAGAGTAACTACTCTACAGAGTAACTACTCTACAGAGTAACACTCTACAGAGTAACTCCTCTACAGAGTAACTACTCTACAGAGTAACTACTCTACAGAGTAACTACTCTACAGAGTAACTACTCTACAGAGTAACACTCTACAGAGTAACTACTCTACAGAGTAACTACTCTACAGAGTAACTACTCTACAGAGTAACACTCTACAGAGTAACACTCTACAGAGTAACACTCTACAGAGTAACTACTCTACAGAGTAACTACTCTACAGAGTAACTACTCTACAGAGTAACTACTCTACAGAGTAACATTCTACAGAGTAACACTCTACAGAGTAACACTCTACAGAGTAACTACTCTACAGAGTAACTACTCTACAGAGTAACTACTCTACAGAGTAACTACTCTACAGAGTAACTACTCTACAGAGTAACTACTCTACAGAGTAACATTCTACAGAGTAACACTCTACAGAGTAACTACTCTACAGAGTAACACTCTACAGAGTAACTACTCTACAGAGTAACTACTCTACAGAGTAACACTCTACAGAGTAACTACTCTACAGAGTAACTACTCTACAGAGTAACTACTCTACAGAGTAACATTCTACAGAGTAACACTCTACAGAGTAACTACTCTACAGAGTAACACTCTACAGAGTAACTACTCTACAGAGTAACACTCTACAGAGTAACTACTCTACAGAGTAACTACTCTACAGAGTAACTACTCTACAGAGTAACACTCTACAGAGTAACTACTCTACAGAGTAACTACTCTACAGAGTAACACTCTACAGAGTAACTACTCTACAGAGTAACTACTCTACAGAGTAACTACTCTACAGAGTAACTACTCTACAGAGTAACATTCTACAGAGTAACACTCTACAGAGTAACACTCTACAGAGCTAAAAATGGACTTAAAAGAATCTGAGTCTGTTTTGAAATACTTTCCAAGTCAAGAAGATTTCAAACTTTTGTTGCAAACGGCATCGTGGTTATCCAGGCCTTGTCTTTAGTGGACCAGTGGAGACATGTGGACTCAGTGGACCAGTGGAGACATGTGGACTCAGTGGACCAGTGGAGACATGTGGACTCAGTGGACCAGTGGAGACATGTGGACTCAGTGGACCAGTGGAGACATGTGGACTCAGTGGACCAGTGGAGACATGTGGACTCAGTGGACCAGTGGAGACATGTGGACTCAGTGGACCAGTGGAGACATGTGGACTCAAGACAAACCCTCACCTGGTTTTAGACTTTCCTAAAATCCAAAAGATGGATAAAAGGAACAACTTTCTTAGAACAAAATGAAAAACAATGGCCACGTCTTCCGGAGGACATGAGACATCCTGTTTCAAATGAGGACCTGAGGTCCAAAAGGACGTCTTTGTGAAGTGTCAATGTTGCACTAATAAGTTCCACCAGCAAAACTAATGGAGGATGTTTGGACTGGAATAAAGTCCAAAGTGTTGCTTGGATCCTGAAGTTTAAGGGACATTTACTGAAAAGGACAAAAAGAAAAAAGGAAAATTTGAAAGAAAATGTGAATAATTTGACAGTGAAAGACGTTGAATCTGATGAACCACGTTTTATTGCATCTGAACAAAGAACTTTACAAACAGGAACCATGTTTTATTGCATCTGAACAAAGAACTTTACAAACAGGAAATTGACCTTATTGAACGGAAAAAATACAGCCCTAAGAACAGTTCCATCCACAACATGGACCCCAGGCTGGACCACGAGGGACAAACTGTCTCTGCCATAGAAATAACACATCCTATCATTTTGTCTCAAAGGTCCCACGTCTCTAAAGTGTCCTCAAAGACTGTCCTCTGCTAAAGACTGTCCTCTGCTAAAGACTGTCCTCTGCTAAAGACTGTCCTCTGCTAATGACTGTCCTCTGCTAAAGACTGTCCTCTGCTAATGACTGTCCTCTGCTAAAGACTGTCCTCTGCTAAAGACTGTCCTCTGCTAAAGACTGTCCTCTGCTAATGACTGTCCTCTGCTAAAGACTGTCCTCTGCTAATGACTGTCCTCTGCTAAAGACTGTCCTCTGCTAAAGACTGTCCTCTGCTAAAGACTGTCCTCTGCTATAGACTGTCCTCTGCTAAAGACTGTCCTCTGCTAATGACTGTCCTCTGCTAAAGACTGTCCTCTGCTAAAGACTGTCCTATGCTAAAGACTGTCCTCTGCTAAAGACTGTCCTCTGCTAAAGACTGTCCTCTGCTAATGACTGTCCTCTGCTAAAGACTGTCCTCTGCTAATGACTGTCCTCTGCTAAAGACTGTCCTCTGCTAATGACTGTCCTCTGCTAAAGACTGTCCTCTGCTAAAGACTGTCCTCTGCTAAAGACTGTCCTCTGCTAATGACTGTCCTCTGCTAAAGACTGTCCTCTGCTAATGACTGTCCTCTGCTAAAGACTGTCCTCTGCTAATGACTGTCCTCTGCTAAAGACTGTCCTCTGCTAAAGACTGTCCTCTGCTAAAGACTGTCCTCTGCTAATGACTGTCCTCTGCTAAAGACTGTCCTCTGCTAAAGACTGTCCTCTGCTATAGACTGTCCTCTGCTAAAGACTGTCCTCTGCTAATGACTGTCCTCTGCTAAAGACTGTCCTCTGCTAAAGACTGTCCTCTGCTAAAGACTGTCCTCTGCTAAAGACTGTCCTCTGCTAATGACTGTCCTCTGCTAAAGACTGTCCTCTGCTAATGACTGTCCTCTGCTAAAGACTGTCCTCTGCTAATGACTGTCCTCTGCTAAAGACTGTCCTCTGCTAATGACTGTCCTCTGCTAAAGACTGTCCTCTGCTAATGACTGTCCTCTGCTAAAGACTGTCCTCTGCTAAAGACTGTCCTCTGCTAATGACTGTCCTCTGCTAATGACTGTCCTCTGCTAATGACTGTCCTCTGCTAAAGACTGTCCTCTGCTAAAGACTGTCCTCTGCTAATGACTGTCCTCTGCTAAAGACTGTCCTCTGCTAATGACTGTCCTCTGCTAAAGACTGTCCTATGCTAAAGACTGTCCTCTGCTAAAGACTGTCCTCTGCTATAGACTGTCCTCTGCTAAAGACTGTCCTCTGCTAATGACTGTCCTCTGCTAAAGACTGTCCTCTGCTAATGACTGTCCTCTGCTAAAGACTGTCCTATGCTAAAGACTGTCCTCTGCTAAAGACTGTCCTCTGCTAATGACTGTCCTATGCTAAAGACTGTCCTCTGCTAATGACTGTCCTCTGCTAAAGACTGTCCTCTGCTAATGACTGTCCTCTGCTAAAGACTGTCCTCTGCTAATGACTGTCCTCTGCTAAAGACTGTCCTCTGCTAAAGACTGTCCTCTGCTAAAGACTGTCCTCTGCTAATGACTGTCCTCTGCTAAAGACTGTCCTCTGCTAAAGACTGTCCTCTGCTATAGACTGTCCTCTGCTAAAGACTGTCCTCTGCTAATGACTGTCCTCTGCTAAAGACTGTCCTCTGCTAATGACTGTCCTCTGCTAAAGACTGTCCTATGCTAATGACTGTCCTCTGCTAAAGACTGTCCTCTGCTAAAGACTGTCCTCTGCTAATGACTGTCCTCTGCTAAAGACTGTCCTCTGCTAAAGACTGTCCTCTGCTAATGACTGTCCTCTGCTAAAGACTGTCCTCTGCTAAAGACTGTCCTCTGCTAAAGACTGTCCTCTGCTAAAGACTGTCCTCTGCTAATGACTGTCCTCTGCTAATGACTGTCCTCTGCTAAAGACTGTCCTCTGCTAAAGACTGTCCTCTGCTAAAGACTGTCCTCTGCTAATGACTGTCCTATGCTAAAGACTGTCCTCTGCTAATGACTGTCCTCTGCTAAAGACTGTCCTCTGCTAATGACTGTCCTCTGCTAAAGACTGTCCTCTGCTAATGACTGTCCTCTGCTAAAGACTGTCCTCTGCTAAAGACTGTCCTCTGCTATAGACTGTCCTCTGCTAAAGACTGTCCTCTGCTAATGACTGTCCTCTGCTAAAGACTGTCCTCTGCTAATGACTGTCCTCTGCTAAAGACTGTCCTATGCTAAAGACTGTCCTCTACTAAAGACTGTCCTCTGCTAATGACTGTCCTCTGCTAATGACTGTCCTCTGCTAAAGACTGTCCTCTGCTAATGACTGTCCTCTGCTAAAGACTGTCCTATGCTAAAGACTGTCCTCTGCTAAAGACTGTCCTCTGCTAAAGACTGTCCTCTGCTAATGACTGTCCTCTGCTAAAGACTGTCCTCTGCTAAAGACTGTCCTCTGCTAATGACTGTCCTCTGCTAATGACTGTCCTCTGCTAAAGACTGTCCTCTGCTAAAGACTGTCCTCTGCTAATGACTGTCCTCTGCTAAAGACTGTCCTCTGCTAATGACTGTCCTCTGCTAAAGACTGTCCTATGCTAAAGACTGTCCTCTGCTAAAGACTGTCCTCTGCTATAGACTGTCCTCTGCTAAAGACTGTCCTCTGCTAATGACTGTCCTCTGCTAAAGACTGTCCTCTGCTAATGACTGTCCTCTGCTAAAGACTGTCCTATGCTAAAGACTGTCCTCTGCTAAAGACTGTCCTCTGCTAATGACTGTCCTATGCTAAAGACTGTCCTCTGCTAAAGACTGTCCTCTGCTAATGACTGTCCTCTGCTAAAGACTGTCCTCTGCTAAAGACTGTCCTCTGCTAATGACTGTCCTCAGCTAAAGACTGTCCTCTGCTAAAGACTGTCCTCTGCTAAAGACTGTCCTCTGCTAAAGACTGTCCTCTGCTAAAGACTGTCCTATGCTAAAGACTGTCCTCTGCTAAAGACTGTCCTCTGCTAAAGACTGTCCTCTGCTAAAGACTGTCCTCTGCTAAAGACTGTCCTCTGCTAATGACTGTCCTCTGCTAAAGACTGTCCTCTGCTATAGACTGTCCTCTGCTAAAGACTGTCCTCTGCTAATGACTGTCCTCTGCTAAAGACTGTCCTCTGCTAAAGACTGTCCTCTGCTAAAGACTGTCCTCTGCTAAAGACTGTCCTATGCTAATGACTGTCCTCTGCTAATGACTGTCCTCTGCTAAAGACTGTCCTCTGCTAAAGACTGTCCTCTGCTAAAGACTGTCCTCTGCTAAAGACTGTCCTATGCTAATGACTGTCCTCTGCTAAAGACTGTCCTCTGCTAATGACTGTCCTCTGCTAAAGACTGTCCTCTGCTATAGACTGTCCTCTGCTAAAGACTGTCCTCTGCTAATGACTGTCCTCTGCTAAAGACTGTCCTCTGCTAAAGACTGTCCTCTGCTAAAGACTGTCCTCTGCTAAAGACTGTCCTATGCTAATGACTGTCCTCTGCTAATGACTGTCCTCTGCTAAAGACTGTCCTCTGCTAAAGACTGTCCTCTGCTAATGACTGTCCTCTGTGTTTATGGTGGTGAATGCAGTCTGCGGCTGGAGAGCAGAAGATGCAGATCTTCCAGAAGATGAGAGTATGGCCTGACATTCAGCACAGTTGGTGTGGACCATTTTGGACCATTTGAGACAAAAGGGGCGGAGCTCCTGTGAAAAGACGGGCTGTGGTCTTCACTTGTTTAAACACTGGAGCATTTGGAAGTGTCCATCAGTCTGGACACCAGCTCGTGTAGAACTACAGTCCCAACATTCATATGTGGCAGAGGAACTGTCTCAAGTATCAGACCTGGAGGTGCAGATAAAGAACTTCAAAGATCCCTGGAAGAGTTCCATCACAAGAACTGGAAGAGTTCCATCACAAGAACTGGAAGAGTTCCATCACAAGAACTGGAAGAGTTCCATCACAAGAACTGGAAGAGTTCCATCACAAGAACTGGAAGAGTTCCATCACAAGAACTGGAAGAGTTCCATCACAAGAAGGAGCAGGAGGAGCAGGAGGAGCAGGAGGAGCAGGAGGAGCAGCAGGAGGAGCAGGAGGAGCAGGAGGAGCAGGAGGAGCAGCAGGAGCAGCAGGAGCAGGAGGAGCAGGAGGAGCAGCAGGAGCAGGAGGAGCAGGAGGAGCAGGAGGAGCAGGAGGAGCAGGAGGAGCAGCAGGAGCAGCAGGAGCAGGAGGAGCAGGAGGAGCAGGAGGAGCAGCAGGAGGAGCAGGAGGAGCAGGAGGAGCAGCAGGAGCAGCAGGAGCAGGAGGAGCAGGAGGAGCAGGAGGAGCAGGAGGAGCAGGAGGAGCAGCAGGAGCAGCAGGAGCAGGAGGAGCAGGAGGAGCAGCAGGAGCAGGAGGAGCAGGAGGAGCAGGAGGAGCAGGAGGAGCAGCAGGAGCAGGAGGAGCAGCAGGAGCAGGAGGAGCAGCAGGAGCAGGAGGAGCAGGAGGAGCAGGAGGAGCAGCAGGAGCAGGAGGAGCAGGAGGAGCAGGAGGAGCAGGAGGAGCAGGAGGAGCAGGAGGAGCAGGAGGAGCAGGAGGAGCAGCAGGAGCAGCAGGAGCAGGAGGAGCAGGAGGAGCAGCAGGAGCAGGAGGAGCAGGAGGAGCAGGAGGAGCAGGAGGAGCAGGAGGAGCAGGAGGAGCAGCAGGAGCAGGAGGAGCAGCAGGAGCAGGAGGAGCAGCAGGAGCAGGAGGAGCAGCAGGAGCAGGAGGAGCAGGAGGAGCAGGAGGAGCAGGAGGAGCAGCAGGAGCAGGAGGAGCAGGAGGAGCAGGAGGAGCAGGAGGAGCAGGAGGAGCAGGAGGAGCAGCAGGAGCAGGAGGAGCAGCAGGAGCAGGAGGAGCAGCAGGAGCAGGAGGAGCAGCAGGAGCAGGAGGAGCAGGAGGAGCAGGAGGAGCAGGAGGAGCAGGAGGAGCAGCAGGAGCAGGAGGAGCAGGAGGAGCAGGAGGAGCAGGAGGAGCAGGAGGAGCAGGAGGAGCCCACCCTGGAGGAGGACAAGAGACTGATCCACACTCCAACAAGTCATGGATGATGAGGCCCTAAAACAATGATGTGGAACCATGAACACAGAACCATCTCTATATCTATATATATATATATATATATATATAGATATATATATCTATATATATATCTATATATATATATATATATATATATATATATCTATATATATATATATATATAGATATATATATAGATATGACATATACTCCAGAAAAGATGGAGACAAGTGCAGGACCTGCTGAGCTTTTCTGGAGAAGATGGAGAATATCTCCCAATAATGGAACACACGGCTCCCAGGAACTCATGGATCCTGGGACGGCTCCTGAAATAAAGGATTAGTGCAAAGTGCTCTTATTAAAACTAAGACTTCTGTAACGTCCTGTGAACAAACTCTGTTTGTTTTGGAGACGTCAGATGAACATTGAACCTGCCTCAGAACTAACTGACTGGAACCAAAGGTTCTTATTTCAAACAAAGGAAAACTTTTTTGTCTTAATTGAGTATTAGATCTAAATATTAGTATAAAATGATGCATTGTTGTGTTATATTTGTAATTGCTGGCCAGCAATTAGGGGCTGGAGATGTTAGAGCAATAATGGAATTAATTAAGAAAATTATTTTTTTGTTTAAGTATAAATAAGTATTAAATGAATATAATTACAATCTGAATCTTTAGTATAAATTCCTAATGTTCTAATTATTAACAAAGTCTAATCCTTAAGTTAAATGTATAATTTATGTCACGCTTCAGTCTGGAGCGGGAGAGGGCGGGGCCAGAGCGGGAGAGGGCGGGGCCAGAGTGGGAGAGGGCGGGGCCAGAGTGGGAGAGGGCGGGGCCAGAGTGGGAGAGGGCGGGGCCAGAGCGGGAGAGGGCGGGACCAGAGCAGGAGAGGGCGGGGCCAGAGCGGGAGAGGGCGGGGCCAGAGTGGGAGAGGGCGGGGCCAGAGCGGGAGAGGGCGGGACCAGAGCAGGAGAGGGCGGGGCCAGAGTGGGAGAGGGCGGGGCCAGAGTGGGAGAGGGCGGGGCCAGAGCGGGAGAGGGCGGGGCCAGAGTGGGAGAGGGCGGGGCAAGAGCGGGAGAGGGCGGGGCCAGAGTGGGAGAGGGCGGGGCCAGAGCGGGAGAGGGCGGGGCCAGAGCGGGAGAGGGCGGGGCCAGAGCGGGAGAGGGCGGGGCCAGAGAAGTAGGCCAAACTTAATTGGTGAAAGGGGAACAGGTGAGACGGGTTGAGATGGAAGTCAGAGGGCGACCGACACGGTCTTTGAGCACATCCCGCACATCCCGCACATCCCGCACATCCCGCACATCCCGCACATCCCGCACATCCCGCACATCCCGCACATCCCGCACATGCCGCACATCCTGCACATCCCGCACATCCCGCACATCCCGCACATCCCGCACATGCCGCACATCCCGCACATCCCGCACATCCCGCACATCCCGCACATCCCGCACATCCCGCACATCCCGCACATCCCGCACATGCCGCACATCCCGCACATGCCGCACATCCCGCACATCCCGCACATCCCGCACATCCCGCACATCCCGCACATCCCGCACATCCCGCACATCCCGCACATCCCGCACATCCCGCACATCCCGCACATCCCGCACATGCCGCACATCCTGCACATCCCGCACATCCCGCACATCCCGCACATCCCGCACATGCCGCACATCCCGCACATCCCGCACATCCCGCACATCCCGCACATCCCGCACATCCCGCACATCCCGCACATCCCGCACATCCCGCACATGCCGCACATCCCGCACATGCCGCACATCCCGCACATCCCGCACATCCCGCACATCCCGCACATCCCGCACATCCCGCACATCCCGCACATCCCGCACATCCCGCACATGCCGCACATCCCGCACATCCCGCACATGCCGCACATCCCGCACATCCCGCACATCCCGCACATCCCGCACATCCCGCACATGCCGCACATCCCGCACATCCCGCACATCCCGCACATGCCGCACATCCCGCACATCCCGCACATCCCGCACATCCTGCACATGCTGCACATCCTGCACATGCTGCACATCCCGCACATCCCGCACATCCCGCACATCCCGCACATCCCGCACATCCCGCACATCCTGCACATCCTGCACATCCCGCACATCCCGCACATCCCGCACATCCTGCACATCGCAGCGTCTTTTTGATTGTGCAAAATAAAAGAAATAAACGCACCACGGACGACGTGAGTTTTTGTTCGTGAGGATTTTGTGTGAGTCAAACGGACTCAAAGGAGGAAACTGAGCAGATTTTTAGTGAAGATTGACTAGAAGCCAAAACAGTGTCTATAAGGGCCCCACACCACTGTGTCCATGAGGGCCCCACACCACTGTGTCCATGAGGGCCCCACACCACTGTGTCCATGAGGGCCCCACACCACTGTGTCCATGAGGGCCCCACACCACTGTGTCCATGAGGGCCCCACACCACTGTGTCCATGAGGGCCCCACACCACTGTGTCCATGAGGGCCCCACACCACTGTGTGCATGAGGGCCCCACACCACTGTGTCCATGAGGGACCCACACCACTGTGTCCATGAGGGCCCCACACCACTGTGTCCATGAGGGCCCCACACCACTGTGTCCATGAGGGACCCACACCACTGTGTGCATGAGGGCCCCACACCACTGTGTCCATGAGGGCCCCACACCACTGTGTCCATGAGGGCCCCACACCATTGTGGGACCCACACCACCGTGTCCATGAGGGCCCCACACCACTGTGTCCATGAGGGCCCCACACCACTGTGTCCATGAGGGCCCCACACCACTGTGGGACCCACACCACCGTGTCCATGAGGGCCCCACACCACTGTGTCCATGAGGGCCCCACACCACTGTGTCCATGAGGGCCCCACACCACTGTGTCCATGAGGGCCCCACACCACTGTGTCCATGAGGGACCCACACCACTGTGTCCATGAGGGCCCCACACCACTGTGTCCATGAGGGCCCCACACCACTGTGTCCATGAGGGCCCCACACCACTGTGTCCATGAGGGCCCCACACCACTGTGTCCATGAGGGCCCCACACCACTGTGTCCATGAGGGCCCCACACCACTGTGTCCATGAGGGCCCCACACCACTGTGTCCATGAGGGACCCACACCACTGTGTCCATGAGGGCCCCACACCACTGTGTCCATGAGGGACCCACACCACTGTGTCCATGAGGGCCCCACACCACTGTGTCCATGAGGGCCCCACACCACTGTGTCCATGAGGGCCCCACACCACTGTGGGACCCACACCACCGTGTCCATGAGGGCCCCACACCACTGTGTCCATGAGGGCCCCACACCACTGTGTCCATGAGGGCCCCACACCACTGTGTGCATGAGGGCCCCACACCACTGTGTCCATGAGGGACCCACACCACTGTGTCCATGAGGGCCCCACACCACTGTGTCCATGAGGGCCCCACACCACTGTGTCCATGAGGGACCCACACCACTGTGTGCATGAGGGCCCCACACCACTGTGTCCATGAGGGCCCCACACCACTGTGTCCATGAGGGCCCCACACCATTGTGGGACCCACACCACCGTGTCCATGAGGGCCCCACACCACTGTGTCCATGAGGGCCCCACACCACTGTGTCCATGAGGGCCCCACACCACTGTGGGACCCACACCACCGTGTCCATGAGGGCCCCACACCACTTTGTCCATGAGGGCCCCACACCACTGTGTCCATGAGGGCCCCACACCACTGTGTCCATGAGGGACCCACACCACTGTGTCCATGAGGGCCCCACACCACTGTGTGCATGAGGGCCCCACACCACTGTGTCCATGAGGGACCCACACCACTGTGTCCATGAGGGACCCACACCACTGTGTCCATGAGGGACCCACACCACTGTGTCCATGAGGGACCCACACCACTGTGTCCATGAGGGCCCCACACCACTGTGTGCATGAGGGCCCCACACCACTGTGTCCATGAGGGACCCACACCACTGTGTCCATGAGGGCCCCACACCACTGTGTCCATGAGGGCCCCACACCACTGTGTCCATGAGGGCCCCACACCACTGTGTCCATGAGGGACCCACACCACTGTGTGCATGAGGGCCCCACACCACTGTGTCCATGAGGGCCCCACACCACTGTGTCCATGAGGGCCCCACACCACTGTGTCCATGAGGGACCCACACCACTGTGTCCATGAGGGCCCCACACCACTGTGTCCATGAGGGACCCACACCACTGTGTCCATGAGGGCCCCACACCACTGTGTCCATGAGGGCCCCACACCACTGTGTCCATGAGGGCCCCACACCACTGTGGGACCCACACCACCGTGTCCATGAGGGCCCCACACCACTGTGTCCATGAGGGACCCACACCACTGTGTCCATGAGGGACCCACACCACTGTGTCCATGAGGGACCCACACCACTGTGTCCATGAGGGACCCACACCACTGTGTCCATGAGGGACCCACACCACTGTGTCCATGAGGGCCCCACACCACTGTGTGCATGAGGGCCCCACACCACTGTGTCCATGAGGGACCCACACCACTGTGTCCATGAGGGCCCCACACCACTGTGTCCATGAGGGCCCCACACCACTGTGTCCATGAGGGCCCCACACCACTGTGTCCATGAGGGACCCACACCACTGTGTGCATGAGGGCCCCACACCAATGTGTCCATGAGGGCCCCACACCACTGTGTCCATGAGGGCCCCACACCACTGTGTCCATGAGGGCCCCACACCACTGTGTGCATGAGGGCCCCACACCACTGTGTCCATGAGGGACCCACACCACTGTGTCCATGAGGGCCCCACACCACTGTGTCCATGAGGGCCCCACACCACTGTGTCCATGAGGGACCCACACCACTGTGTCCATGAGGGCCCCACACCACTGTGTCCATGAGGGCCCCACACCACTGTGTCCATGAGGGCCCCACACCACTGTGTCCATGAGGGCCCCACACCACTGTGTCCATGAGGGCCCCACACCACTGTGTCCATGAGGGCCCCACACCACTGTGTCCATGAGGGCCCCACACCAATGTGTCCATGAGGGCCCCACACCACTGTGTCCATGAGGGACCCACACCACTGTGTGCATGAGGGCCCCACACCACTGTGTCCATGAGGGCCCCACACCACTGTGTCCATGAGGGACCCACACCACTGTGTCCATGAGGGACCCACACCACTGTGTCCATGAGGGCCCCACACCACTGTGTCCATGAGGGCCCCACACCACTGTGTCCATGAGGGACCCACACCACTGTGTCCATGAGGGCCCCACACCACTGTGTGCATGAGGGCCCCACACCACTGTGTCCATGAGGGACCCACACCACTGTGTCCATGAGGGCCCCACACCACTGTGTCCATGAGGGCCCCACACCACTGTGTCCATGAGGGCCCCACACCACTGTGTCCATGAGGGACCCACACCACTGTGTGCATGAGGGCCCCACACCACTGTGTCCATGAGGGCCCCACACCACTGTGTCCATGAGGGCCCCACACCACTGTGTCCATGAGGGACCCACACCACTGTGTCCATGAGGGCCCCACACCACTGTGTCCATGAGGGACCCACACCACTGTGTCCATGAGGGCCCCACACCACTGTGTCCATGAGGGCCCCACACCACTGTGTCCATGAGGGCCCCACACCACTGTGGGACCCACACCACCGTGTCCATGAGGGCCCCACACCACTGTGTCCATGAGGGACCCACACCACTGTGTCCATGAGGGACCCACACCACTGTGTCCATGAGGGACCCACACCACTGTGTCCATGAGGGACCCACACCACTGTGTCCATGAGGGACCCACACCACTGTGTCCATGAGGGCCCCACACCACTGTGTGCATGAGGGCCCCACACCACTGTGTCCATGAGGGACCCACACCACTGTGTCCATGAGGGCCCCACACCACTGTGTCCATGAGGGCCCCACACCACTGTGTCCATGAGGGCCCCACACCACTGTGTCCATGAGGGACCCACACCACTGTGTGCATGAGGGCCCCACACCAATGTGTCCATGAGGGCCCCACACCACTGTGTCCATGAGGGCCCCACACCACTGTGTCCATGAGGGCCCCACACCACTGTGTCCATGAGGGCCCCACACCACTGTGTCCATGAGGGCCCCACACCACTGTGTCCATGAGGGCCCCACACCACTGTGTCCATGAGGGCCCCACACCACTGTGTCCATGAGGGCCCCACACCAATGTGTCCATGAGGGCCCCACACCACTGTGTCCATGAGGGACCCACACCACTGTGTGCATGAGGGCCCCACACCACTGTGTCCATGAGGGCCCCACACCACTGTGTCCATGAGGGACCCACACCACTGTGTCCATGAGGGACCCACACCACTGTGTCCATGAGGGCCCCACACCACTGTGTCCATGAGGGCCCCACACCACTGTGTCCATGAGGGCCCCACACCACTGTGGGACCCACACCACCGTGTCCATGAGGGCCCCACACCACTGTGTGCATGAGGGCCCCACACCACTGTGTCCATGAGGGACCCACACCACTGTGTCCATGAGGGACCCACACCACTGTGTCCATGAGGGCCCCACACCACTGTGTCCATGAGGGCCCCACACCACTGTGTCCATGAGGGCCCCACACCACTGTGGGACCCACACCACCGTGTCCATGAGGGCCCCACACCACTGTGTCCATGAGGGCCCCACACCACTGTGTCCATGAGGGCCCCACACCACTGTGTCCATGAGGGCCCCACACCACTGTGGGACCCACACCACCGTGTCCATGAGGGCCCCACACCACTTTGTCCATGAGGGCCCCACACCACTGTGTCCATGAGGGCCCCACACCACTGTGTCCATGAGGGCCCCACACCACTGTGTCCATGAGGGCCCCACACCACTGTGTCCATGAGGGCCCCACACCACTGTGTCCATGAGGGCCCCACACCACTGTGTCCATGAGGGCCCCACACCACTGTGTCCATGAGGGCCCCACACCACTGTGTCCATGAGGGCCCCACACCACTGTGTCCATGAGGGCCCCACACCACTGTGTCCATGAGGGCCCCACACCACTGTGTGCATGAGGGCCCCACACCACTGTGTCCATGAGGGACCCACACCACTGTGTCCATGAGGGCCCCACACCACTGTGTCCATGAGGGCCCCACACCACTGTGTCCATGAGGGACCCACACCACTGTGTGCATGAGGGCCCCACACCACTGTGTCCATGAGGGCCCCACACCACTGTGTCCATGAGGGCCCCACACCATTGTGGGACCCACACCACCGTGTCCATGAGGGCCCCACACCACTGTGTCCATGAGGGCCCCACACCACTGTGTCCATGAGGGCCCCACACCACTGTGGGACCCACACCACCGTGTCCATGAGGGCCCCACACCACTTTGTCCATGAGGGCCCCACACCACTGTGTCCATGAGGGCCCCACACCACTGTGTCCATGAGGGACCCACACCACTGTGTCCATGAGGGCCCCACATCACTGTGTGCATGAGGGCCCCACACCACTGTGTCCATGAGGGACCCACACCACTGTGTCCATGAGGGACCCACACCACTGTGTCCATGAGGGACCCACACCACTGTGTCCATGAGGGACCCACACCACTGTGTCCATGAGGGCCCCACACCACTGTGTGCATGAGGGCCCCACACCACTGTGTCCATGAGGGACCCACACCACTGTGTCCATGAGGGCCCCACACCACTGTGTCCATGAGGGCCCCACACCACTGTGTCCATGAGGGCCCCACACCACTGTGTCCATGAGGGACCCACACCACTGTGTGCATGAGGGCCCCACACCACTGTGTCCATGAGGGCCCCACACTACTGTGTCCATGAGGGCCCCACACCACTGTGTCCATGAGGGACCCACACCACTGTGTCCATGAGGGCCCCACACCACTGTGTCCATGAGGGACCCACACCACTGTGTCCATGAGGGCCCCACACCACTGTGTCCATGAGGGCCCCACACCACTGTGTCCATGAGGGCCCCACACCACTGTGGGACCCACACCACCGTGTCCATGAGGGCCCCACACCACTGTGTCCATGAGGGACCCACACCACTGTGTCCATGAGGGACCCACACCACTGTGTCCATGAGGGACCCACACCACTGTGTCCATGAGGGACCCACACCACTGTGTCCATGAGGGACCCACACCACTGTGTCCATGAGGGCCCCACACCACTGTGTGCATGAGGGCCCCACACCACTGTGTCCATGAGGGACCCACACCACTGTGTCCATGAGGGCCCCACACCACTGTGTCCATGAGGGCCCCACACCACTGTGTCCATGAGGGCCCCACACCACTGTGTCCATGAGGGACCCACACCACTGTGTGCATGAGGGCCCCACACCAATGTGTCCATGAGGGCCCCACACCACTGTGTCCATGAGGGCCCCACACCACTGTGTCCATGAGGGCCCCACACCACTGTGTGCATGAGGGCCCCACACCACTGTGTCCATGAGGGACCCACACCACTGTGTCCATGAGGGCCCCACACCACTGTGTCCATGAGGGCCCCACACCACTGTGTCCATGAGGGACCCACACCACTGTGTCCATGAGGGCCCCACACCACTGTGTCCATGAGGGCCCCACACCACTGTGTCCATGAGGGCCCCACACCACTGTGTCCATGAGGGCCCCACACCACTGTGTCCATGAGGGCCCCACACCACTGTGTCCATGAGGGCCCCACACCACTGTGTCCATGAGGGCCCCACACCACTGTGTCCATGAGGGCCCCACACCAATGTGTCCATGAGGGCCCCACACCACTGTGTCCATGAGGGACCCACACCACTGTGTCCATGAGGGACCCACACCACTGTGTCCATGAGGGCCCCACACCACTGTGTCCATGAGGGCCCCACACCACTGTGTCCATGAGGGCCCCACACCACTGTGGGACCCACACCACCGTGTCCATGAGGGCCCCACACCACTGTGTCCATGAGGGCCCCACACCACTGTGTCCATGAGGGCCCCACACCACTGTGTCCATGAGGGCCCCACACCACTGTGGGACCCACACCACCGTGTCCATGAGGGCCCCACACCACTTTGTCCATGAGGGCCCCACACCACTGTGTCCATGAGGGCCCCACACCACTGTGTCCATGAGGGACCCACACCACTGTGTCCATGAGGGCCCCACATCACTGTGTGCATGAGGGCCCCACACCACTGTGTCCATGAGGGACCCACACCACTGTGTGCATGAGGGCCCCACACCACTGTGTCCATGAGGGACCCACACCACTGTGTCCATGAGGGCCCCACACCACTGTGTCCATGAGGGCCCCACACCACTGTGTCCATGAGGGCCCCACACCACTGTGTCCATGAGGGACCCACACCACTGTGTGCATGAGGGCCCCACACCACTGTGTCCATGAGGGCCCCACACCACTGTGTCCATGAGGGCCCCACACCACTGTGTCCATGAGGGACCCACACCACTGTGTCCATGAGGGCCCCACACCACTGTGTCCATGAGGGACCCACACCACTGTGTCCATGAGGGCCCCACACCACTGTGTCCATGAGGGCCCCACACCACTGTGTCCATGAGGGCCCCACACCACTGTGGGACCCACACCACCGTGTCCATGAGGGCCCCACACCACTGTGTCCATGAGGGACCCACACCACTGTGTCCATGAGGGACCCACACCACTGTGTCCATGAGGGCCCCACACCACTGTGTGCATGAGGGCCCCACACCACTGTGTCCATGAGGGACCCACACCACTGTGTCCATGAGGGCCCCACACCACTGTGTCCATGAGGGCCCCACACCACTGTGTCCATGAGGGCCCCACACCACTGTGTCCATGAGGGACCCACACCACTGTGTGCATGAGGGCCCCACACCAATGTGTCCATGAGGGCCCCACACCACTGTGTCCATGAGGGCCCCACACCACTGTGTCCATGAGGGCCCCACACCACTGTGTGCATGAGGGCCCCACACCACTGTGTCCATGAGGGACCCACACCACTGTGTCCATGAGGGCCCCACACCACTGTATCCATGAGGGCCCCACACCACTGTGTCCATGAGGGCCCCACACCACTGTGTCCATGAGGGACCCACACCACTGTGTGCATGAGGGCCCCACACCACTGTGTCCATGAGGGCCCCACACCACTGTGGGACCCACACCACCGTGTCCATGAGGGCCCCACACCACTGTGTCCATGAGGGCCCCACACCACTGTGTCCATGAGGGCCCCACACCACTGTGTCCATGAGGGCCCCACACCACTGTGGGACCCACACCACCGTGTCCATGAGGGCCCCACACCACTTTGTCCATGAGGGCCCCACACCACTGTGTCCATGAGGGCCCCACACCACTGTGTCCATGAGGGACCCACACCACTGTGTCCATGAGGGCCCCACACCACTGTGTCCATGAGGGCCCCACACCACTGTGTCCATGAGGGCCCCACACCACTGTGTCCATGAGGGCCCCACACCACTGTGTCCATGAGGGCCCCACACCACTGTGTCCATGAGGGCCCCACACCAATGTGTCCATGAGGGCCCCACACCAATGTGTCCATGAGGGCCCCACACCACTGTGTCCATGAGGGACCCACACCACTGTGTGCATGAGGGCCCCACACCACTGTGTCCATGAGGGCCCCACACCACTGTGTCCATGAGGGACCCACACCACTGTGTCCATGAGGGCCCCACACCACTGTGTCCATGAGGGCCCCACACCACTGTGGGACCCACACCACCGTGTCCATGAGGGCCCCACACCACTGTGTCCATGAGGGCCCCACACCACTGTGTCCATGAGGGCCCCACACCACTGTGTCCATGAGGGCCCCACACCACTGTGGGACCCACACCACCGTGTCCATGAGGGCCCCACACCACTGTGTCCATGAGGGCCCCACACCACTGTGTCCATGAGGGCCCCACACCACTGTGTCCATGAGGGCCCCACACCACTGTGTCCATGAGGGCCCCACACCAATGTGTCCATGAGGGCCCCACACCACTGTGTCCATGAGGGCCCCACACCACTGTGTCCATGAGGGACCCACACCACTGTGTCCATGAGGGCCCCACACCACTGTGTCCATGAGGGCCCCACACCACTGTGGGACCCACACCACCGTGTCCATGAGGGCCCCACACCACTGTGTCCATGAGGGCCCCACACCACTGTGTCCATGAGGGCCCCACACCACTGTGTCCATGAGGGCCCCACACCACTGTGGGACCCACACCACCGTGTCCATGAGGGCCCCACACCACTTTGTCCATGAGGGCCCCACACCACTGTGTCCATGAGGGCCCCACACCACTGTGTCCATGAGGGACCCACACCACTGTGTCCATGAGGGCCCCACACCACTGTGTCCATGAGGGCCCCACACCACTGTGTCCATGAGGGCCCCACACCACTGTGTCCATGAGGGCCCCACACCACTGTGGGACCCACACCACCGTGTCCATGAGGGCCCCACACCACTGTGTCCATGAGGGCCCCACACCACTGTGTCCATGAGGGCCCCACACCACTGTGTCCATGAGGGCCCCACACCACTGTGGGACCCACACCACCGTGTCCATGAGGGCCCCACACCACTTTGTCCATGAGGGCCCCACACCACTGTGTCCATGAGGGCCCCACACCACTGTGTCCATGAGGGACCCACACCACTGTGTCCATGAGGGCCCCACACCACTGTGTCCATGAGGGCCCCACACCACTGTGTCCATGAGGGCCCCACACCACTGTGTCCATGAGGGACCCACACCACTGTGTCCATGAGGGACCCACACCACTGTGTCCATGAGGGCCCCACACCACTGTGTCCATGAGGGCCCCACACCACTGTGTCCATGAGGGACCCACACCACTGTGTGCATGAGGGCCCCACACCACTGTGTCCATGAGGGCCCCACACCACTGTGTCCATGAGGGACCCACACCACTGTGTGCATGAGGGCCCCACACCACTGTGTCCATGAGGGCCCCACACCACTGTGTCCATGAGGGACCCACACCACTGTGTCCATGAGGGACCCACACCACTGTGTCCATGAGGGACCCACACCACTGTGTCCATGAGGGCCCCACACCACTGTGTCCATGAGGGACCCACACCACTGTGTCCATGAGGGCCCCACACCACTGTGTCCATGAGGGCCCCACACCACTGTGTCCATGAGGGCCCCACACCACTGTGTCCATGAGGGCCCCACACCAATGTGTCCATGAGGGCCCCACACCACTGTGTCCATGAGGGACCCACACCACTGTGTGCATGAGGGCCCCACACCACTGTGTCCATGAGGGCCCCACACCACTGTGTCCATGAGGGACCCACACCACTGTGTCCATGAGGGCCCCACACCACTGTGTCCATGAGGGCCCCACACCACTGTGGGACCCACACCACCGTGTCCATGAGGGCCCCACACCACTGTGTCCATGAGGGCCCCACACCACTGTGTCCATGAGGGCCCCACACCACTGTGTCCATGAGGGCCCCACACCACTGTGGGACCCACACCACCGTGTCCATGAGGGCCCCACACCACTTTGTCCATGAGGGCCCCACACCACTGTGTCCATGAGGGCCCCACACCACTGTGTCCATGAGGGACCCACACCACTGTGTCCATGAGGGCCCCACACCACTGTGTCCATGAGGGCCCCACACCACTGTGTCCATGAGGGCCCCACACCACTGTGTCCATGAGGGACCCACACCACTGTGTCCATGAGGGACCCACACCACTGTGTCCATGAGGGCCCCACACCACTGTGTCCATGAGGGCCCCACACCACTGTGTCCATGAGGGCCCCACACCACTGTGTCCATGAGGGCCCCACACCACTGTGTCCATGAGGGCCCCACACCACTGTGTCCATGAGGGCCCCACACCACTGTGTCCATGAGGGCCCCACACCACTGTGTGCATGAGGGCCCCACACCACTGTGTCCATGAGGGCCCCACACCACTGTGTCCATGAGGGCTCCACACCACTGTGTCCATGAGGGCCCCACACCACTGTGTCCATGAGGGACCCACACCACTGTGTGCATGAGGGCCCCACACCACTGTGTCCATGAGGGCCCCACACCACTGTGTCCATGAGGGACCCACACCACTGTGTGCATGAGGGCCCCACACCACTGTGTCCATGAGGGCCCCACACCACTGTGTCCATGAGGGACCCACACCACTGTGTCCATGAGGGACCCACACCACTGTGTCCATGAGGGCCCTCCAGAGCCACCCCCCACTCTCCCCAGACTCTGCCCGGGGAAGGGCCACTCTGGCTGGGCATGGCCTCCACCGAGCACCCCCTGGAACCCCTGGAGCCCCCGGAGCACCTCCAGAGCCACCCCCCACTCCTCCAGACTCACCCCGGGGAAGGGCCACTCTGGCTGGGCATGGCCTCCGCC
>NW_027316156.1:47500-72500 GCF_026437365.1 Eucyclogobius newberryi
CCTCATGGACACAGTGGTGTGGGTCCCTCATGGACACAGTGGTGTGGGGCCCTCATGGACACAGTGGTGTGGGGCCCTCATGCACACAGTGGTGTGGGTCCCTCATGGACACAGTGGTGTGGGGCCCTCATGGACACATTGGTGTGGGGCCCTCATGGACACAGTGGTGTGGGTCCCTCATGGACACAGTGGTGTGGGTCCCTCATGGACACAGTGGTGTGGGGCCCTCATGGACACAGTGGTGTGGGTCCCTCATGGACACAGTGGTTTGGGGCCCTCATGGACACAGTGGTGTGGGGCCCTCATGCACACAGTGGTGTGGGTCCCTCATGGACACAGTGGTGTGGGTCCCTCATGGACACAGTGGTGTGGAGCCCTCATGGACACAGTGGTGTGGGGCCCTCATGGACACAGTGGTGTGGGTCCCTCATGGACACAGTGGTGTGGAGCCCTCATGGACACAGTGGTGTGGGGCCCTCATGCACACAGTGGTGTGGGTCCCTCATGGACACAGTGGTGTGGGTCCCTCATGGACACAGTGGTGTGGAGCCCTCATGGACACAGTGGTGTGGGGCCCTCATGGACACAGTGGTGTGGGGCCCTCATGCACACAGTGGTGTGGGTCCCTCATGGACACAGTGGTGTGGGGCCCTCATGGACACAGTGGTGTGGGTCCCTCATGGACACAGTGGTGTGGGGCCCTCATGGACACAGTGGTGTGGGGCCCTCATGGACACAGTGGTGTGGGGCCCTCATGGACACAGTGGTGTGGGGCCCTCATGGACACAGTGGTGTGGGGCCCTCATGGACACAGTGGTGTGGGGCCCTCATGGACACAGTGGTGTGGGGCCCTCATGGACACAGTGGTGTGGGTCCCTCATGGACACAGTGGTGTGGGTCCCTCATGGACACAGTGGTGTGGGTCCCTCATGGACACAGTGGTGTGGGGCCCTCATGGACACAGTGGTGTGGGGCCCTCATGGACACAGTGGTGTGGGGCCCTCATGGACACAGTGGTGTGGGGCCCTTATAGACACTGTTTTGGCTTCTAGTCAATCTTCACTAAAAATCTGCTCAGTTTCCTCCTTTGAGTCCGTTTGACTCACACAAAATCCTCACGAACAAAAACTCACGTCGTCCGTGGTGCGTTTATTTCTTTTATTTTGCACAATCAAAAAGACGCTGCGATGTGCAGGATGTGCGGGATGTGCGGGATGTGCGGGATGTGCGGGATGTGCGGGATGTGCGGGATGTGCGGGATGTGCGGGATGTGCGGGATGTGCGGGATGTGCGGGATGTGCAGCATGTGCAGGATGTGCAGCATGTGCAGGATGTGCGGGATGTGCGGGATGTGCGGGATGTGCGGCATGTGCGGGATGTGCGGGATGTGCGGGATGTGCGGCATGTGCGGGATGTGCGGGATGTGCGGGATGTGCGGGATGTGCGGGATGTGCGGCATGTGCGGGATGTGCGGGATGTGCGGCATGTGCGGGATGTGCGGGATGTGCGGGATGTGCGGGATGTGCGGGATGTGCGGGATGTGCGGGATGTGCGGGATGTGCGGGATGTGCGGCATGTGCGGGATGTGCGGCATGTGCGGGATGTGCGGGATGTGCGGGATGTGCGGGATGTGCGGGATGTGCGGGATGTGCGGGATGTGCGGGATGTGCGGCATGTGCGGGATGTGCGGGATGTGCGGGATGTGCGGGATGTGCAGGATGTGCGGCATGTGCGGGATGTGCGGGATGTGCGGGATGTGCGGGATGTGCGGGATGTGCGGGATGTGCGGGATGTGCGGGATGTGCGGGATGTGCTCAAAGACCGTGTCGGTCGCCCTCTGACTTCCATCTCAACCCGTCTCACCTGTTCCCCTTTCACCAATTAAGTTTGGCCTACTTCTCTGGCCCCGCCCTCTCCCGCTCTGGCCCCGCCCTCTCCCGCTCTGGCCCCGCCCTCTCCCACTCTGGCCCCGCCCTCTCCCGCTCTGGCCCCGCCCTCTCCAACTCTGGCCCCGCCCTCTCCTGCTCTGGTCCCGCCCTCTCCCACTCTGGCCCCGCCCTCTCCCGCTCTGGCCCCGCCCTCTCCCACTCTGGCCCCGCCCTCTCCCGCTCTGGCCCCGCCCTCTCCCGCTCCAGACTGAAGCGTGACATAAATTATACATTTAACTTAAGGATTAGACTTTGTTAATAATTAGAACATTAGGAATTTATACTAAAGATTCAGATTGTAATTATATTCATTTAATACTTATTTATACTTAAACAAAAAAATAATTTTCTTAATTAATTCCATTATTGCTCTAACAGCGATGACAGTGTTGCACATGGGTATGACAGTATTGTACATGGGTATGACAGTATTGTACATGGGTATGACAGTATTGCACATGGGTATGACAGTATTGTACATGGGTATGACAGTATTGCACATGGGTATGATAGTGTTGCACATGGGTATGTCAGTATTGCACATGGGTATGACAGTATTGCACATGGGTATGACAGTATTGTACATGGGTATGACAGTATTGCACATGGGTATGATAGTGTTGCACATGGGTATGACAGTATTGTAAATGGGTATGACAGTATTGCACATGGGTATGACAGTATTGCACATGGGTATGACAGTATTGTACATGGGTATGACAGTATTGCACATGGGGACAGTGTTGCACATGGGTATGACAGTATTGCACATGGGTATGACAGTATTGTACATGGGTATGACAGTATTGCACATGGGTATGACAGTATTGCACATGGGTATGACAGTATTGTACATGGGTATGACAGTATTGCACATGGGGACAGTGTTGCACATGGGTATGACAGTATTGCACATGGGTATGATAGTGTTGCACATGGGTATGACAGTATTGAACATGGGTATGACAGTATTGTACATGGGTATGACAGTATTGCACATGGGTATGACAGTATTGTACATGGGTATGATAGTGTTGCACATGGGTATGACAGTGTTGCACATGGGTATGACAGTATTGCACATGGGTATGATAGTGTTGCACATGGGTATGACAGTATTGAACATGGGTATGACAGTATTGTACATGGGTATGACAGTATTGCACATGGGTATGACAGTATTGCACATGGGTATGACAGTGTTGCACATGGGTATGATAGTGTTGTACATGGGTATGGCAGTATTGCACATGGGTATGTCAGTATTGCACATGGGTATGACAGTATTGCACATGGGTATGACAGTGTTGCACATGGGTATGATAGTGTTGTACATGGGTATGGCAGGATTGCACATGGGTATGACAGTATTGCACATGGGTATGATAGTGTTGCACATGGGTATGACAGTATTGCACATGGGTATGATAGTGTTGCACATGGGTATGATAGTGTTGCACATGGGTATGACAGTATTGCACATGGGTATGATAGTGTTGCACATGGGTATGACAGTATTGTACATGGGTATGACAGTATTGCACATGGGTATGGCAGTATTGTACATGGGTATGGCAGTATTGCACATGGGTATGACCGTATTGCACATGGGTATGATAGTGTTGCACATGGGTATTATAGTGTTGCACATGGGTATGACAGTATTGCACATGGGTATGATAGTGTTGCACATGGGTATGACAGTATTGTACATGGGTATGACAGTATTGTACATGGGTATGGCAGTATTGCACATGGGTATGACAGTCTTGCACATGGGTATGATAGTGTTGTACATGGGTATGATAGTGTTGCACATGGGTATGACAGTATTGCACATGGGTATGATAGTGTTGCACATGGGTATGACAGTATTGTACATGGGTATGACAGTATTGCACATGGGTATGATAGTGTTGCACATGGGTATGACAGTATTGCACATGGGTATGACAGTATTGCACATGGGTATGATAGTGTTGCACATGGGTATGATAGTGTTGCACATGGGTATGACAGTATTGCACATGGGTATGATAGTGTTGCACATGGGTATGACAGTATTGTACATGGGTATGACAGTATTGCACATGGGTATGACAGTATTGCACATGGGTATGACAGTATTGCACATGGGTATGACAGTGTTGCACATGGGTATGACAGTATTGTACATGGGTATGACAGTATTGCACATGGGTATGATAGTGTTGCACATGGGTATGACAGTATTGCACATAGGTATGACAGTATTGCACATGGGTATGATAGTGTTGCACATGGGTATGATAGTGTTGCACATGGGTATGACAGTATTGCACATGGGTATGATAGTGTTGCACATGGGTATGACAGTATTGTACATGGGTATGACAGTATTGCACATGGGTATGACATTATTGCACATGGGTATGACAGTATTGCACATGGGTATGACAGTGTTGCACATGGGTATGATAGTGTTGTACATGGGTATGGCAGTATTGCATATGGGTATGACAGTATTGCACATGGGTATGATAGTATTGTACATGGGTATGGCAGTATTGCACATGGGTATGACAGTATTGTACATGGGTATGACAGTATTGCACATGGGTATTATAGTGTTGCACATGGGTATGACAGTATTGCACATGGGTATGACAGTATTGTACATGGGTATGGCAGTATTGCACATGGGTATGACAGTATTGTACATGGGTATGGCAGTATTGCACATGGGTATGGCAGTATTGCACATGGGTATGACAGTATTGTACATGGGTATGGCAGTATTGCACATGGGTATGACAGTATTGTACATGGGTATGGCAGTATTGCACATGGGTATGGCAGTATTGCACATGGGTATGACAGTATTGTACATGGGTATGGCAGTATTGCACATGGGTATGACAGTATTGTACATGGGTATGGCAGTATTGCACATGGGTATGACAGTCTTGCACATGGGTATGACCCATGTTCAAACGCGTCAAAAATCAGGACAATCCTGATATGTAAAATAATCCAAGAATACAAGAACATATAGAGTCTGTTTATGACGCAGACACTCAATAACATTCTGTCACGAGGTTTAGGACTCTTAAAGTCAGGTTGTCTCTCAGATGCACCCAGTCAGGTCTGGACCATGGCTGACCATCTCCATGGAGATGTGGCGTAAACAGAGATGTTACATAGTGCACCTTTAATGTGGTGGAAAAATGGGTCGTGAATGGCTTTATTTATATCAAACTATATCACGCTGTTTTAAAACAACAAAACACGCGCTGTTCCGGTGACGCGGGACGCACGCGCACGCAGCAGGTGACGCGCTGGTGGCGGGTGCGCGTGCGCGTTCACCGGGAGGAGATGCCATAACATCTTCCTCATCTTCTTCCTCGGCCGAGCTCCGAGCCTCCGTGTCCATCCTGCAGCGCTCCGTGCCCGGTCCCAGCCCGGTCCCAGCCCTGTCCCCGCCCGGTCCCAGCCCGGTCCCCGCCCGGTCCCCGCCCGGTCCCAGCCCGGTCCCCGCCCGGTCCCCGCCCGGTCCCAGCCCGGTCCCCGCCCGGTCCCAGCCCGGTCCCCGCCCGGTCCCCAGCGCTCCTGCAGCGGCTCGTCCTTCACACGCTGCCCGCCTCACAGCGCATCTCTCTGGGCTGCAGACAGCGGAGGAGCAGCGGAAGCATCTGGAAAAGGTACAGCGGGAGGAGGAGGCAGGACAGCGGGGGAGGGAAGCGCGCATCCCGGGGAGGTGCCGGGTTTAGACCTGGTCCTGGTTCAGTCCTGGTCCTGGTCCTGGTCTGGTTCCAGTAGCTACACAGGATGGAGACGGTCCAGGGCGTGGTCGGAGTCAGTGACGTCACTGAGGATTCAATCCCATTTATTTAAACACAACAGCAGAAAAACAGATGAGACAAAATGTCAGTAGGAAATTAACACATGTCCCAGCGTCCCCTGTGGTGACGTCATGTAACAGGTTTGTCACTGTTCACCTGACAGTTACTCGCAATGGTTTAGTCCTGGTTTAGTCCTGGTTTAGTCCTGGTTTAGTCCTGGTTTACTCCTGGTTTAGTCCTGGTTTGGACCTGGTTTAGACCTGATTTAGTCCTGGTTTAGTCCTGGTTTAGACCTGGTTTAGACCTGGTTTAGTCCTGGTTTAGTCCTGGTTTAGTCCTGGTTTGGACCTGGTTTAGACCTGGTTTAGTCCTGGTTTAGTCCTGGTTTGGACCTGGTTTAGTCCTGGTTTAGTCCTGGTTTAGACCTGGTTTAGACCTGGTTTAGACCTGGTTTAATCTTGATTTAGTCCTGATTTAGTCCTGGTTTAGACCTGGTTTAGTCCTGGTTTAGTCCTGGTTTAGTCCTGGTTTACTCCTGGTTTAGTCCTGGTTTAGTCCTGGTTTGGACCTGGTTTAGACCTGGTTTAGACCTGGTTTAGTCCTGGTTTGGACCTGGTTTAGACCTGGTTTAGTCCTGGTTTGGACCTGGTTTAGACCTGGTTTAGTCCTGGTTTAGTCCTGGTTTAGTCCTGGTTTGGACCTGGTTTAGACCTGGTTTAGACCTGGTTTAGTCCTGGTTTAGTCCTGGTTTAGTCCTGGTTTGGACCTGGTTTAGTCCTGGTTTACTCCTGGTTTAGTCCTGGTTTAGTCCTGGTTTGGACCTGGTTTAGTCCTGGTTTAGTCCTTGTTTAGTCCTGGTTTAGACCTGGTTTAGTCCTGGTTTGGATCTGGTTTGGATCTGATTTAGTCCTGGTTTAGTCCTGGTTTAGTCTTGGTTTAGCCCTGGTTTAGTCCTGGTTTGGATCTGGTTTGGATCTGATTTAGTCCTGGTTTAGTCCTGGTTTAGTCCTTGTTTAGTCCTGGTTTAGACCTGGTTTAGTCCTGGTTTAGTCCTGGTTTAGACCTGGTTTGGATCTGATTTAGTCCTGGTTTAGGCCTGGTTTAGACCTGGTTTAGTCCTGGTTTATTCCTGGTTTAGTCCTGGTTTTATCTTGATTTAGACCTGGTTTAGTCCTGGTTTTATCTTGATTTAGACCTTGTTTAGTCCTGGTTTAATCTTGATTTAGACCTGGTTTAGTCCTGGTTTTGTCCAAGTTTAGTCCTGGTTTTATCTTGATTTAGACCTGGTTTAGTCCTGGTTTAATCTTGATTTAGACCTGGTTTAGTCCTGGTTTAGACCTGGTTTAGACCTGGTTTAGTCCTGGTTTAGTCCTGGTTTAGTCCTGGTTTGGACCTGGTTTAGACCTGGTTTAGTCCTGGTTTAGTCCTGGTTTAGTCCTGGTTTAGACCTGGTTTAGTCCTGGTTTAGTCCTGGTTTAGACCTGGTTTAGACCTGGTTTAGACCTGGTTTAGTCCTGGTTTAGACCTGGTTTAGTCCTGGTTTAGTCCTGGTTTGGACCTGGTTTAGTCCTGGTTTAGTCCTGGTTTAGACCTGGTTTAGACCTGGTTTAGACTTGGTTTAGTCCTGGTTTAGACCTGGTTTAATCTTGATTTAGTCCTGATTTAGTCCTGGTTTAGACCTGGTTTAGTCCTGGTTTAGTCCTGGTTTAGACCTGGTTTAATCTTGGTTTAGTCCTGGTTTAGTCCTGGTTTAGTCCTGGTTTTATCTTGATTTAGACCTGGTTTAGTCCTGGTTTAGTCCTGGTTTAGACCTGGTTTAGTCCTGGTTTAATCTTGATTTAGTCCTGGTTTAGTCCTGGTTTAGACCTGGTTTAATCTTGATTTAGTCCTGGTTTAGTCCTGGTTTAGACCTGGTTTAGTCCTGGTTTAGACCTGGTCTAGTCCTGGTCTAGTCCTGTTTTAGTCCTGGTTTAGTCCTGGTTTAGTCCTGGTTTAGTCCTGGTTTAGACCTGGTCTAGTCCTGGTTTAGTCCTGGTTTAGTCCTGGTCTAGTCCTGGTCTAGTCCTGTTTTAGTCCTGGTTTAGTCCTGGTTTAGACCTGGTTTAGTCCTGGTTTAGTCCTGGTTTAGTCCTGGTTTAGTCCTGGTTTAGTCCTGGTCTAGTCCTGGTTTAGTCCTGGTTTAGTCCTGGTCTAGTCCTGGTCTAGTCCTGTTTTAGTCCTGGTTTAGTCCTGGTTTAGACCTGGTTTAGTCCTGGTTTAGTCCTGGTTTAGTCCTGGTCTAGTCCTGGTTTAGTCCTGGTTTAGTCCTAGTTTAGTCCTGGTTTAGTCCTGGTTTAGTCCTGGTCTTGTCCTGGTTTAGTCCTGGGCTAGTCCTGGTTTAGTCCTGGTTTAGTCCTGGTCTCGTCCTGGTTTAGTCCTGGTTTAGTCCTTGTTTAGTCCTGGTTTAGACCTGGTTTAGTCCTGGTTTGGATCTGGTTTGGATCTGATTTAGTCCTGGTTTAGTCCTGGTTTAGTCTTGGTTTAGCCCTGGTTTAGTCCTGGTTTGGATCTGGTTTGGATCTGATTTAGTCCTGGTTTAGTCCTGGTTTAGTCCTTGTTTAGTCCTGGTTTAGACCTGGTTTAGTCCTGGTTTAGTCCTGGTTTAGACCTGGTTTGGATCTGATTTAGTCCTGGTTTAGGTCTGGTTTAGACCTGGTTTAGTCCTGGTTTATTCCTGGTTTAGTCCTGGTTTTATCTTGATTTAGACCTGGTTTAGTCCTGGTTTTATCTTGATTTAGACCTTGTTTAGTCCTGGTTTTGTCCAAGTTTAGTCCTGGTTTTATCTTGATTTAGACCTGGTTTAGTCCTGGTTTAATCTTGATTTAGACCTGGTTTAGTCCTGGTTTAGACCTGGTTTAGACCTGGTTTAGTCCTGGTTTAGTCCTGGTTTAGTCCTGGTTTAGACCTGGTTTAGTCCTGGTTTAATCTTGATTTAGACCTGGTTTAGTCCTGGTTTAGACCTGGTTTATACCTGGTTTAGACCTGGTTTAGTCCTGGTTTAGTCCTGGTTTAGACCTGGTTTAGTCCTGGTTTAGTCCTGGTTTAGTCCTGGTTTAGACCTGGTTTAGACCTGGTTTAGTCCTGGTTTAGTCCTGGTTTAGACCTGGTTTAGTCCTGGTTTAGACCTGGTTTAGTCCTGGTTTAGTCCTGGTTTAGACCTGGTTTAGTCCTGGTTTAGACCTGGTTTAGACCTGGTTTAGTCCTGGTTTAGACCTGGTTTTGACCTGGTTTAGTCCTGGTTTAGTCCTGGTTTTATCTTGATTTAAACCTGGTTTAGTCCTGGTTTAGACCTGGTTTAGTCCTGGTTTAGACCTGGTTTATACCTGGTTTAGACCTGGTTTAGTCCTGGTTTAGTCCTGGTTTAGTCCTGGTTTAGTCCTGGTTTAGACCTGGTTTAGACCTGGTTTAGTCCTGGTCTCGTCCTGGTTTAGTCCTGGTTTAGTCCTTGTTTAGTCCTTGTTTAGACCTGGTTTAGTCCTGGTTTGGATCTGGTTTGGATCTGATTTAGTCCTGGTTTAGTCCTGGTTTAGTCCTGGTTTAGTCCTGGTTTAGTCCTGGTTTGGATCTGGTTTGGATCTGGTTTGGATCTGATTTAGTCCTGGTTTAGTCCTGGTTTAGTCCTTGTTTAGTCCTGGTTTAGACCTGGTTTAGTCCTGGTTTAATCCTGGTTTAGACCTGGTTTGGATCTGATTTAGTCCTGGTTTAGGCCTGGTTTAGACCTGGTTTAGTCCTGGTTTATTCCTGGTTTAGTCCTGGTTTTATCTTGATTTAGACCTGGTTTAGTCCTGGTTTTATCTTGATTTAGACCTTGTTTAGTCCTGGTTTAATCTTGATTTAGACCTGGTTTAATCCTGGTTTTGTCCAAGTTTAGTCCTGGTTTAATCTTGATTTAGACCTGGTTTAGTCCTGGTTTAATCTTGATTTAGACCTGGTTTAGTCCTGGTTTAGACCTGGTTTAGACCTGGTTTAGTCCTGGTTTAGTCCTGGTTTAGTCCTGGTTTAGTCCTGGTTTAATCTTGATTTAGACCTGGTTTAGTCCTGGTTTAGTCCTGGTTTAGACCTGGTTTATACCTGGTTTAGACCTGGTTTAGTCCTGGTTTAGTCCTGGTTTAGACCTGGTTTAGACCTGGTTTAGACCTGGTTTAGTCCTGGTTTAGACCTGGTTTAGACCTGGTTTAGTCCTGGTTTAGACCTGGTTTAGTCCTGGTTTAGTCCTGGTTTAGACCTGGTTTAGTCCTGGTTTAGTCCTGGTTTAGTCCTGGTTTAGTCCTGGTTTAGACCTGGTTTAGTCCTGGTTTAGTCCTGGTTTAGACCTGGTTTAGTCCTGGTTTAGACCTGGTTTAGACCTGGTTTTGACCTGGTTTAGTCCTGGTTTAGTCCTGGTTTTATCTTGATTTAGACCTGGTTTAGTCCTGGTTTAGACCTGGTTTAGACCTGGTTTAGACCTGGTTTAGTCCTGGTTTAGTCCTGGTTTAGTCCTGGTTTAGTCCTGGTTTAGTCCTGGTTTAGACCTGGTTTATACCTGGTTTAGACCTGGTTTAGTCCTGGTTTAGACCTGGTTCAGACCTGGTTTAGTCCTGGTTTAGACCTGGTTTATACCTGGTTTAGACCTGGTTTAGTCCTGGTTTAGACCTGGTTTATACCTGGTTTAGACCTGGTTTAGTCCTGGTTTAGTCCTGGTTTAGTCCTGGTTTAGTCCTGGTTTAGTCCTGGTTTAGTCCTGGTTTAGACCTGGTTTATACCTGGTTTAGACCTGGTTTAGTCCTGGTTTAGACCTGGTTTAGTCCTGGTTTAGTCCTGGTTTAGACCTGGTTTAGTCCTGGTTTAGACCTGGTTTAGTCCTGGTTTAGTCCTGGTTTTATCTTGATTTAGACCTGGTTTAGACCTGGTTTAGCCCTGGTTTAGTCCTGGTTTAGTCCTGGTTTAGTCCTGGTTTAGACCTGGTTTAGTCCTGGTTTAGTCCTGGTTTAGACCTGGTTTAGTCCTGGTTTAGACCTGGTTTAGTCCTGGTTTAGTCCTGGTTTAGACCTGGTTTAGTCCTGGTTTAGACCTGGTTTAGACCTGGTTTTGACCTGGTTTAGTCCTGGTTTTGACCTGGTTTAGACCTGGTTTTGACCTGGTTTAGTCCTGGTTTAGTCCTGGTTTTATCTTGATTTAGACCTGGTTTAGTCCTGGTTTAGACCTGGTTTAGACCTGGTTTAGACCTGGTTTAGTCCTGGTTTAGTCCTGGTTTAGTCCTGGTTTAGTCCTGGTTTAGTCCTGGTTTAGACCTGGTTTATACCTGGTTTAGACCTGGTTTAGTCCTGGTTTAGACCTGGTTTAGACCTGGTTTAGTCCTGGTTTAGACCTGGTTTATACCTGGTTTAGACCTGGTTTAGTCCTGGTTTAGACCTGGTTTATACCTGGTTTAGACCTGGTTTAGTCCTGGTTTAGTCCTGGTTTAGTCCTGGTTTAGTCCTGGTTTAGTCCTGGTTTAGACCTGGTTTATACCTGGTTTAGACCTGGTTTAGTCCTGGTTTAGACCTGGTTTAGTCCTGGTTTAGTCCTGGTTTAGACCTGGTTTAGTCCTGGTTTAGTCCTGGTTTTATCTTGATTTAGTCCTGGTTTAGACCTGGTTTAGTCCTGGTTTAGTCCTGGTTTTATCTTGATTTAGACCTGGTTTAGTCCTGGTTTAGTCCTGGTTTTATCTTGATTTAGACCTGGTTTAGACCTGGTTTAGCCCTGGTTTAGTCCTGGTTTAGTCCTGGTTTAGTCCTGGTTTAGTCCTGGTTTAGTCCTGGTTTAGTCCTGGTTTAGACCTGGTTTAGACCTGGTTTAGTCCTGGTTTTGACCTGGTTTAGTCCTGGTTTAGACCTGGTTTAGACCTGGTTTAGTCCTGGTTTAGACCTGGTTTAGTCCTGGTTTAGTCCTGGTTTAGACCTGGTTTAGTCCTGGTTTAGTCCTGGTTTAGTCCTGGTTTAGTCCTGGTTTAGTCCTGGTTTAGTCCTGGTTTAGTCCTGGTTTAGTCCTGGTTTAGTCCTGGTTTAGCCCTGGTTTAGCCCGTTTGTCTTCATAATCCAACAAACATGCAAAGTAATGTTTAAAAAACTAAAAAATAAAGCTTTTAAAAGTGTGTGTTTTTTTATGTTTGTGGTTTTTTATGCTTAAAAAATTATATATTTATATATTTTTTTTAATTTTTGAAATAAAATCTAAACTTTTAACATAAAATTGGTAAAATATGATAATATACCAATGTAAAATATAACATTTTGTATCTGACTTAGTAATAACTCTTTAAAACTCTGGTAAAACATTTGATTTGACGTAACTCTGGAGAGTTTAGAGCCAATGTGGCGCTAACACTCTGGTACTACGTTTCCCAGCATGCCCTGGGGCTGCCGCAGACATGAGCGTCACTTCCTGGTTCCTGGTGAGCAGCTCTGGGACTCGGCACCGTCTGCCACGAGAGATGATCTTTGTCGGCCGAGAAGACTGTGAGCTCATGCTGCAGGTGAGGAGCCCCGCCCCCTGACCCCGCCCCCTCGCACATGACCCCGCCCTTCACACGTGACCCCGCCCTTCACACATGACCACACCCCCTCACCCCGCCCTTAACACATGACCACACCCCCTCACCCCGCCCTTCACACATGACCACACCCCCTCACCCCGCCCTTCACACATGACCACACCCTCACCCCGCCCTTCACACATGACCACACCCCCTCACCCCGCCCTTCACACATGACCACACACCCTCACCCCGCCCTTCACACATGACCACACCCTCACCCCGCCCTTCACACATGACCACACCCCGCCCTTCACACATGACCACACACCCTCACCCCGCCCTTTACACATGACCACACCCCCTCACCCCGCCCTTCACACATGACCACACCCCCTCACCCCGCCCTTCACACATGACCACACCCTCACCCCGCCCTTCACACATGACCACACCCTCACCCCGCCCTTCACACATGACCACACCCCCTCACCCCGCCCTTCACACATGACCACACCCCCTCACCCCGCCCTTCACACATGACCACACCCCCTCACCCCGCCCTTCACACATGACCACACACCCTCACCCCGCCCTTTACACATGACCACACCCCCTCACCCCGCCCTTCACACATGACCACACCCCCTCACCCCGCCCTTCACACATGACCACACCCTCACCCCGCCCTTCACACATGACCACACCCTCACCCCGCCCTTCACACATGACCACACCCCCTCACCCCGCCCTTCACACATGACCACACCCCCTCACCCCGCCCTTCACACATGACCACACCCCCTCACCCCGCCCTTCACACATGACCACACCCTCACCCCGCCCTTCACACATGACCACACCCCCTCACCCCGCCCTTCACACATGACCACACCCTCACCCCGCCCTTCACACATGACCACACCCCCTCACCCCGCCCTTCACACATGACCACACCCCCTCACCCCGCCCTTCACACATGACCACACCCCCTCACCCCGCCCTTCACACATGACCACACCCCCTCACCCCGCCCTTCACACATGACCACACCCCCTCACCCCGCCCTTCACACATGACCACACCCCCTCACCCCGCCCTTCACACATGACCACACCCCCTCACCCCGCCCTTCACACATGACCACACACCCTCACCCCGCCCTTCACACATGACCACACCCCCTCACCCCGCCCTTCACACATGAGCCCTGTGTTTAATGTGTTTCAGTCTCGCAGCGTGGACAAACAACACGCCGTCATCAACTACAACCAGACGACCGACCAACACCTGGTCAAGGACCTGGGAAGCCTCAACGGGGTCAGTCTGGTTTAGTCCTGGTTTAGTCCTGGTTTAGTCCTGGTTTTGTCCTGGTTTAGTCCTGGTTTAGTCCCGGTTTAGTCCCAGTTTAGTCCCGGTTTAGTCCCGGTTTAGTCCTGGTTTAGTCCTGGTTTAGTCCTGGTTTAGTCCTGGTTTAGTCCTGGTTTAGTCCTGGTTTAGTCCTGGTTTAGTCCCTGTTAAGACCTGGTTTAGTCCTGGTTTAGACCTGGTTTAGTCCCTGTTAAGACCTGGTTTAGTCCTGGTTTAGTCCTGGTTTAGTCCTGGTTTTGTCCTGGTTTAGTCCTGGTTTAGTCCCGGTTTAGTCCCAGTTTAGTCCCGGTTTAGTCCCGGTTTAGTCCCTGTTAAGACCTGATTTAGACCTGGTTTAGTCCTGGTTTAGTCCTGGTTTAGTCCTGGTTTAGTCCTGGTTTAGTCCTGGTTTAGTCCTGGTTTAGTCCCTGTTAAGACCTGATTTAGACCTGGTTTAGTCCTGGTTTAGTCCTGGTTTAGTCCTGGTTTAGTCCTGGTTTAGTCCTGGTTTAGTCCTGGTTTAGTCCCTGTTAAGACCTGGTTTAGTCCTGGTTTAGACCTGGTTTAGTCCCTGTTAAGACCTGGTTTAGTCCTGGTTTAGACCTGGTTTAGTCCTGGTTTAGACCTGGTTTAGTCCCTGTTAAGACCTGGTTTAGTCCTGGTTTAGTCCTGGTTTAGTCCTGGTTTAGTCCTGGTTTAGTCCTGGTTTAGTCCTGGTTTAGTCCCTGTTAAGACCTGGTTTAGTCCTGGTTTAGACCTGGTTTAGTCCCTGTTAAGACCTGGTTTAGTCCTGGTTTAGACCTGGTTTAGTCCCTGTTAAGACCTGGTTTAGACCTGGTTTAGTCCTGGTCTCTTTTTTCTCTTTAGACCTTCGTGAACGACCTGAGGATCCCGGACCAGACTTACATCGGTCTGAAGCTGAACGACATCATCCGCTTCGGCTACGATATCCTTCATGCTTTTATTGTGTAATATTTATCTACGATATCCTTCATGCTTTTATTGTGTAATATTTATCTACGATATCCTTCATGCTTTTATTGTGTAATATTTATCTACGATATTCTTCATGCTTTTATTGTGTAATATTTATCTACGATATCCTTCATGCTTTTATTGTGTAATATTTATCTACGATATCCTTCATGCTTTTATTGTGTAATATTTATCTACGATATTCTTCATGCTTTTATTGTGTAATATTTATCTACGATATCCTTCATGCTTTTATTGTGTAATATTTATCTACGATATCCTTCATGCTTTTATTGTGTAATATTTATCTACGATATCCTTCATGCTTTTATTGTGTAATATTTATCTACGATATCCTTCATGCTTTTATTGTGTAATATTTATCTACGATATCCTTCATGCTTTTATTGTGTAATATTTATCTACGATATCCTTCATGCTTTTATTGTGTAATATTTATCTACGATATCCTTCATGCTTTTATTGTGTAATATTTATCTACGATATCCTTCATGCTTTTATTGTGTAATATTTATCTACGATATTCTTCATGCTTTTATTGTGTAATATTTATCTACGATATCCTTCATGCTTTTATTGTGTAATATTTATGATGTAGTAATAATAATGTTCCTTTCGCTCGTTAAAACTCGTTCGTTTTCCTGAGCTCGTTTCACATTCTCACGTTTACGTCCTGGAAAAGAGTCAACACAAAGTTCCAGAGGAGGCCCTGAAGGTGAGAGCGGCCCCTGTGTAAGAGCGGCCCTTGTGTGTGTCTTGTGTAAGAGAGGCCCCTGTGTAAGAGCGGCCCCTGTGTAAGAGCGGCCCCTGTGTAAGAGCGGCCCTTGTGTGTGTCTTGTGTAAGAGAGGCCCCTGTGTAAGAGCGGCCCCTGTGTGTGTCGTGTGTAAGAGCGGCCCCTGTGTAAGAGCGGCCCCTGTGTAAGAGCGGCCCCTGTGTAAGAGCGGCCCCTGTGTAAGAGAGGCCCCTGTGTAAGAGCGGCCCCTGTGTGTGTCGTGTGTAAGAGCGGCCCCTGTGTAAGAGCGGCCCCTGTGTGTGTCGTGTGTAAGAGAGGCCCCTGTGTAAGAGCGGCCCCTGTGTGTGTCGTGTGTAAGAGCAGCCCCTGTGTAAGAGCGGCCCCTGTGTAAGAGCGGCCCCTGTGTAAGAGCGGCCCCTGTGTAAGAGCGGCCCCTGTGTAAGAGAGGCCCCTGTGTAAGAGCGGCCCCTGTGTGTGTCGTGTGTAAGAGCGGCCCCTGTGTAAGAGCGGCCCCTGTGTGTGTCGTGTGTAAGAGCGTTCCCTGTGTAAGAGCGGCCCCTGTGTAAGAGCGGCCCCTGTGTAAGAGCGGCCCCTGTGTAAGAGCGGCCCCTGTGTAAGAGCGGCCCCTGTGTAAGAGCGGCCCCTGTATAAGAGCAGCCCCTGTGTAAGAACGGCCCCTGTGTAAGAGCGGCCCTTGTGTGTGTCTTGTGTAAGAGCGGCCCCTGTGTAAGAGCGGCCCCTGTGTAAGAGCAGCCCCTGTGTAAGAGCGGCCCCTGTGTAAGAGTGGCCCCTGTGTGTGTCGTGTGTAAGAGCGGCCCCTGTGTAAGAGCGGCCCCTGTGTAAGAGCGGCCCCTGTGTAAGAGCGGCCCTTGTGTGTGTCTTGTGTAAGAGAGGCCCCTGTGTAAGAGCGGCCCTTGTGTGTGTCGTGTGTAAGAGCGGCCCCTGTGTAAGAGCGGCCCCTGTGTGTGTCGTGTGTAAGAGCGGCCCCTGTGTGTGTCGTGTGTAAGAGCGGCCCCTGTGTAAGAGCGGCCCCTGTGTAAGAGCGGCCCCTGTGTAAGAGCGGCCCCTGTGTAAGAGCGGCCCTTGTGTGTGTCGTGTGTAAGAGCGGCCCCTGTGTAAGAGCGGCCCCTGTGTGTGTCGTGTGTAAGAGCGTTCCCTGTGTAAGAGCGGCCCCTGTGTAAGAGCGGCCCCTGTGTAAGAGCGGCCCCTGTGTAAGAGCGGCCCCTGTGTAAGAGCGGCCCCTGTATAAGAGCAGCCCCTGTGTAAGAACGGCCCCTGTGTAAGAGCGGCCCTTGTGTGTGTCTTGTGTAAGAGCGGCCCCTGTGTAAGAGCGGCCCCTGTGTAAGAGCAGCCCCTGTGTAAGAGCGGCCCCTGTGTAAGAGTGGCCCCTGTGTGTGTCGTGTGTAAGAGCGGCCCCTGTGTAAGAGCGGCCCCTGTGTAAGAGCGGCCCCTGTGTAAGAGCGGCCCTTGTGTGTGTCTTGTGTAAGAGAGGCCCCTGTGTAAGAGCGGCCCTTGTGTGTGTCGTGTGTAAGAGCGGCCCCTGTGTAAGAGCGGCCCCTGTGTGTGTCGTGTGTAAGAGCGGCCCCTGTGTGTGTCGTGTGTAAGAGCGGCCCCTGTGTAAGAGCGGCCCCTGTGTAAGAGCGGCCCCTGTGTAAGAGCGGCCCTTGTGTGTGTCGTGTGTAAGAGCGGCCCCTGTGTAAGAGCGGCCCCTGTGTGTGTCGTGTGTAAGAGCGGCCCCTGTGTAAGAGCGGCCCCTGTGTAAGAGCGGCCCTTGTGTGTGTCTTGTGTAAGAGAGGCCCCTGTGTAAGAGCGGCCCTTGTGTGTGTCGTGTGTAAGAGCGGCCCCTGTGTAAGAGCGGCCCCTGTGTGTGTCGTGTGTAAGAGCGGCCCCTGTGTGTGTCGTGTGTAAGAACGGCCCCTGTGTAAGAGCGGCCCCTGTGTAAGAGCGGCCCCTGTGTAAGAGCGGCCCCTGTGTAAGAGCGGCCCTTGTGTGTGTCGTGTGTAAGAGCGGCCCCTGTGTAAGAGCGGCCCCTGTGTGTGTCGTGTGTAAGAGCGGCCCCTGTGTAAGAGCGGCCCCTGTGTAAGAGCGGCCCCTGTGTAAGAGCGGCCCCTGTGTAAGAGCGGCCCTTGTGTGTGTCGTGTGTAAGAGCGGCCCCTGTGTAAGAGCGGCCCCTGTGTGTGTCGTGTGTAAGAGCGGCCCCTGTGTAAGAGCGGCCCCTGTGTGTGTCGTGTGTAAGAACGGCCCCTGTGTAAGAGCGGCCCCTGTGTAAGAGCGGCCCCTGTGTAAGAGCGGCCCCTGTGTGTGTCGTGTGTAAGAGCGGCCCCTGTGTAAGAGCGGCCCCTGTGTGTGTCGTGTGTAAGAGCGGCCCCTGTGTAAGAGCGGCCCCTGTGTAAGAGCGGCCCCTGTGTAAGAGCGGCCCCTGTGTAAGAGCGGCCCCTGTGTAAGAGCGGCCCTTGTGTGTGTCGTGTGTAAGAGCGGCCCCTGTGTAAGAGCGGCCCCTGTGTGTGTCGTGTGTAAGAGCGGCCCCTGTGTAAGAGCGGCCCCTGTGTGTGTCGTGTGTAAGAACGGCCCCTGTGTAAGAGCGGCCCCTGTGTAAGAGCGGCCCCTGTGTAAGAGCGGCCCCTGTGTGTGTCGTGTGTAAGAGCGGCCCCTGTGTAAGAGCGGCCCCTGTGTAAGAGCGGCCCCTGTGTAAGAGCGGCCCCTGTGTAAGAGCGGCCCTTGTGTGTGTCGTGTGTAAGAGCGGCCCCTGTGTAAGAGCGGCCCCTGTGTGTGTCGTGTGTAAGAGCGTTCCCTGTGTAAGAGCGGCCCCTGTGTAAGAGCGGCCCCTGTGTAAGAGCGGCCCCTGTGTAAGAGCGGCCCCTGTGTAAGAGCGGCCCCTGTGTAAGAGCGGCCCCTGTATAAGAGCAGCCCCTGTGTAAGAACGGCCCCTGTGTAAGAGCGGCCCTTGTGTGTGTCTTGTGTAAGAGCGGCCCCTGTGTAAGAGCGGCCCCTGTGTAAGAGCAGCCCCTGTGTAAGAGCGGCCCCTGTGTAAGAGTGGCCCCTGTGTGTGTCGTGTGTAAGAGCGGCCCCTGTGTAAGAGCGGCCCCTGTGTAAGAGCGGCCCCTGTGTAAGAGCGGCCCTTGTGTGTGTCTTGTGTAAGAGAGGCCCCTGTGTAAGAGCGGCCCTTGTGTGTGTCGTGTGTAAGAGCGGCCCCTGTGTAAGAGCGGCCCCTGTGTGTGTCGTGTGTAAGAGCGGCCCCTGTGTGTGTCGTGTGTAAGAGCGGCCCCTGTGTAAGAGCGGCCCCTGTGTAAGAGCGGCCCCTGTGTAAGAGCGGCCCCTGTGTAAGAGCGGCCCTTGTGTGTGTCGTGTGTAAGAGCGGCCCCTGTGTAAGAGCGGCCCCTGTGTGTGTCGTGTGTAAGAGCGGCCCCTGTGTAAGAGCGGCCCCTGTGTAAGAGCGGCCCTTGTGTGTGTCTTGTGTAAGAGAGGCCCCTGTGTAAGAGCGGCCCTTGTGTGTGTCGTGTGTAAGAGCGGCCCCTGTGTAAGAGCGGCCCCTGTGTGTGTCGTGTGTAAGAGCGGCCCCTGTGTGTGTCGTGTGTAAGAGCGGCCCCTGTGTAAGAGCGGCCCCTGTGTAAGAGCGGCCCCTGTGTAAGAGCGGCCCCTGTGTAAGAGCGGCCCTTGTGTGTGTCGTGTGTAAGAGCGGCCCCTGTGTAAGAGCGGCCCCTGTGTGTGTCGTGTGTAAGAGCGGCCCCTGTGTAAGAGCGGCCCCTGTGTAAGAGCGGCCCCTGTGTAAGAGCGGCCCCTGTGTAAGAGCGGCCCTTGTGTGTGTCGTGTGTAAAAGCGGCCCCTGTGTAAGAGCGGCCCCTGTGTGTGTCGTGTGTAAGAGCGGCCCCTGTGTAAGAGCGGCCCCTGTGTGTGTCGTGTGTAAGAACGGCCCCTGTGTAAGAGCGGCCCCTGTGTAAGAGCGGCCCCTGTGTAAGAGCGGCCCCTGTGTGTGTCGTGTGTAAGAGCGGCCCCTGTGTAAGAGCGGCCCCTGTGTGTGTCGTGTGTAAGAGCGGCCCCTGTGTAAGAGCGGCCCCTGTGTAAGAGCGGCCCCTGTGTAAGAGCGGCCCCTGTGTAAGAGCGGCCCCTGTGTAAGAGCGGCCCTTGTGTGTGTCGTGTGTAAGAGCGGCCCCTGTGTAAGAGCGGCCCCTGTGTGTGTCGTGTGTAAGAGCGGCCCCTGTGTAAGAGCGGCCCCTGTGTGTGTCGTGTGTAAGAACGGCCCCTGTGTAAGAGCGGCCCCTGTGTAAGAGCGGCCCCTGTGTAAGAGCGGCCCCTGTGTGTGTCGTGTGTAAGAGCGGCCCCTGTGTAAGAGCGGCCCCTGTGTAAGAGCGGCCCCTGTGTTTCAGCATGAGAAGTACACATCTCAGCTGCAGATCCAGAGCCCCCCTGAGCCCCCCCAATGTGAGACCGAGGAGAAGACCAGGACTACGACCACGAAGACAGGTCAGTGCTACACCAGGACCAGGACCAGGACCAGGACCAGGACCAGGACCAGGACCAGAGCCAGGACCAGGACCAGAGCCAGGACCAGGACCAGGACCAGGACCAGGACCAGAGCCAGGACCAGGACCAGGACCAGAGCCAGGACCAGGACCAGGACCAGGACCAGGACCAGAGCCAGGACCAGGACCAGGACCAGAGCCAGGACCAGGACCAGGACCAGGACCAGGACCAGGACCAGAGCCAGGACCAGGACCAGGACCAGGACCAGAGCCAGGACCAAAGCCAGGACCAGGACCAGGACCAGAGCCAGGACCAGGACCAGGACCAGAGCCAGGACCAGGACCAGGACCAGGTCCTAGACCAGGACCAGGACCAGGACCAGGACCAGGACCAGGACCAGGACCAGAGCCAGGACCAGGACCAGGACCAGGACCAGGACCAGGACCAGGACCAGGACCAGAGCCAGGACCAGGACCAGAGCCAGGACCAGGACCAGGACCAGGACCAGGACCAGAGCCAGGACCAGGACCAGGACCAGAGCCAGGACCAGGACCAGGACCAGGACCAGGACCAGGACCAGAGCCAGGACCAGGACCAGGACCAGGACCAGAGCCAGGACCAGGACCAGGACCAGAGCCAGGACCAGGACCAGGACCAGGTCCTAGACCAGGACCCGGACCAGGACCAGGACCAGGTCCTAGACCAGGACCCGGACCAGGACCAGGACCAGGACCAGGACCAGAGCCAGGACCAGGACCAGGACCAGGACCAGGACCAGGACCAGAGCCAGGACCAGGACCAGGACCAGGACCAGAGCCAGGACCAGGACCAGGACCAGGACCAGAGCCAGGACCAGGACCAGGACCAGAGCCAGGACCAGGACCAGGACCAGGACCCGGACCCGGACCCGGACCCGGACCCGGACCAGGACCAGAGCCTGGACCTGGACCAGGACCAGGACCAGGACAACGACCTACAACAGAAGTGTCGTTACAGCAGAAGTCTGGTCCTGGTCCTGGTCCTGGTCCTGGTCCTGGTCCTGGTCCTGGCTCTGGTCCTGGTCCTGGTCCTGGTCCTGGTCCTGGTCCTGGTCCTGGTCCTGGTCCTGGTCCTGGTCCTGGCTCTGGTCCTGGTCCTGGTCCTGGTCCTGGCTTTGGTCCTGGCTCTGGTCCTGGTCCTGGCTCTGGTCCTGGTCCTGGTCCGGGTCCGGGTCCTGGTCCTGGTCCTGGTCCTGGTCCTGGTCCTGGCTCTGGTCCTGGTCCTGGCTCTGGTCCGGGTCCTGGTCTAGGACCTGGTCCTGGTCCTGGTCCTGGTCCTGGTCCTGGTCCTGGCTCTGGTCCTGGTCCTGGTCCTGGTCCTGGTCCTGGTCCTGGTCCTGGTCCTGGTCCTGGCTTTGGTCCTGGCTCTGGTCCTGGTCCGGGTCCTGGTCCTGGTCCTGGTCCTGGTCCTGGTCCTGGTCCTGGCTCTGGTCCTGGTCCTGGTCCTGGTCCTGGCTCTGGTCCTGGTCCTGGTCTAGGACCTGGTCCTGGTCCGGGTCCTGGACCTGGTCCTGGTCCTGGTCTAGGACCTGGTCCTGGTCCGGGTCCTGGTCCTGGTCCTGGTCCTGGCTCTGGTCCTGGTCCGAGTCCTGGTCTAGGACCTGGTCCTGGTCCTGATCCTGGTCCTGGTCTTGTTTTGTTAAATGTGTTTATTTTCTGCTCCTCAGACTCTGGGCCGACTCCTCTGTACGGGCGACCTTCGTGGTGGGGAGACCAAGACTACAGGGACCGGCCCTCAGGTAAGGACACTTCCTCTGTGCCTTCGAGCAGCACACTTCCTCTGTGCCTTCGAGCAGCACACTTCCTCTGTGCCTTCGAGCAGCACACTTCCTCTGACTCTGTTCTTTCTGTCTCAGATCTGCAGAAAGACTCGGATCTGGACCTGGACCAGACCAAGCCCTGGTACTTCGACATCCCCACAAGGGACCTGCCCACACAGGACAGTCCGGTCCAGACCCTGGTCCAGAACCTGGTCCAGGCCGAGTCCCTGGTCCAGGCCGAGACTCCGGCCGTGGTCCAGAGCCACGCCTCCTTCACCATAGAATTCGACGAGTTCACTCCAGGAAAGATCAAGATCAAAGACCAAGTGACCAAGTTTTCCAGGACCCAGCGAAGGTCTGACCAGGACCGGACCCGAGCTGACCAGGAGGTGATGTCATCGCAGAGGAAGGTCGCTGATTGGCTGGTGCACAGTGATGTCAGTGTGATGCGGCGACGCCCCAAAAGTGATGACACGTTCAGCACCAAGAGCGATTTCGCCGTGAAGAGCCGGACTCCCAGAGGTTAGACCGGCTTTAGTCCAGGTCTAGACCTGGACCTGGTCTAGATCAGGTTTATTTGTCCCAATTCCAGAGTCGCAACACAAAGAAGGTGCAGAAGTTATTTACAACTGTTATATGGTCAGAGAATATTGCTCCGAAACAGTATTGCACATGGGTATGTCAGTATTGCACATGGGTATGTCAGTATTGCACATGGGTATGATAGTATTGCACATGGGTATGACAGTATTGCACATGGGTATGACAGTATTGCACATGGGTATGACAGTATTGCACATGGGTATGTCAGTATTGCACATGGGTATGACAGTATTACACATGGGTATGTCAGTATTGCACATGGGTATGATAGTATTGCACATGGGTATGACAGTATTACACATGGGTATGACAGTATTGCACATCGGTATGACAGTATTGCACATGGGCATGACAGTATTGCACATGGGTATGTCAGTATTGCACATGGGTATGTCAGTATTGCACATGGGTATGACAGTATTGCACATGGGTATGATAGTATTGCACATGGGTATGACAGTATTGGACTTGGGTATGTCAGTATTGCACATGGGTATGTCAGTATTGCACATGGGTATGTCAGTATTGCACATGGGTATGACAGTATTGCACATGGGTATGACAGTATTGCACATGGGTATGACAGTATTGCACATGGGTATGACAGTATTGCACATGGGTATGACAGTATTGCACATGGGTATGACAGTATTGCACATGGGTATGTCAGTATTGCACATGGGTATGTCAGTATTGCACATGGGTATGTCAGTATTGCACATGGGTATGACAGTATTGCACATGGGTATGTCAGTATTGCACATGGGTATGTCAGTATTGCACATGGGTATGTCAGTATTGCACATGGGTATGACAGTATTGCACATGGGTATGTCAGTATTGCACATGGGTATGACAGTATTGCACATGGGTATGTCAGTATTGCACATGGGTATGACAGTATTGCACATGGGTATGACAGTATTGCACATGGGTATGTCAGTATTGCACATCGGTATGACAGTATTGCACATGGGTATGTCAGTATTGCACATGGGTATGACAGTATTGCACATGGGTATGTCAGTATTGCACATGGGTATGACAGTATTGCACATGGGTATGTCAGTATTGCACATGGGTATGTCAGTATTGCACATGGGTATGACAGTATTGCACATGGGTATGTCAGTATTGCACATGGGTATGTCAGTATTGCACATGGGTATGTCAGTATTGCACATGGGTATGTCAGTATTGCACATGGGTATGACAGTATTGCACATGGGTATGTCAGTATTGCACATGGGTATGTCAGTATTGCACATGGGTATGTCAGTATTGCACATGGGTATGACAGTATTGCACATGGGTATGTCAGTATTGCACATCGGTATAACAGTATTGCACATGGGTATGACAGTATTGCACATGGGTATGTCAGTATTGCACATGGGTATGACAGTATTGCACATGGGTATGTCAGTATTGCACATGGGTATGACAGTATTGCACATGGGTATGTCAGTATTGCACATGGGTATGACAGTATTGCACATGGGTATGTCAGTATTGCACATGGGTATGACAGTATTGCGCATGGGTATGTCAGTATTGCACATGGGTATGTCAGTATTGCACATGGGTATGTCAGTATTGCACATGGGTTTGTCAGTATTGCACATGGGTATGACAGTATTGCACATGGGTTTGTCAGTATTGCACATGGGTATGACAGTATATTTTTTGATTATTTGCTCATATGCACATTTGGGGGATGTATTTGTGAGCTACTGAGCGCTCGGGCCTCATGGCCCTCATGGCCCTCATGGCCCTCATGGGCCTCGGGCCTCATACTTGTGATGTGTTTGCAGATCATCATCATGAAGATGGGACTCAGAGCGACTCGGAGGATCCTGTCACATCAGAACCTGCGAATGCTCTGGACACGGTCCCATATACAAGACAAATCTCCACTGCTTGTGTAGCCCCGCCCCCTCCTGTAGCACGGCCCCCTCCTGGAGCCCCGCCCCCTCCTGTAGCACTGCCCCCTCCTGGAGCCCCGCCCCCTAATCTACAGGCTCCACCCTCGCCGCTGCAGGCTCCGTCCCCTCAACAGCAGGCTCCGCCACCTCCACAACAGGCCCCTCCCCCTCCACAACAGGTGCCGCCCCCTCAGCAACAGGCTCCACCCCCTCAGCAGGCCTTCATTATTGAGTTTTATGACGACGACAATCCTCGAAAGAAGAGATCCATGTCCTTCACCCACAGCCCTCAGGTTAGACCTGGACCTGGACCTGGACCTGGACCTGGACCTGGACCTGGACCTGGACCTGGACCTGGACCTGGACCTGGACCTGGACTTGGCCTGAACCTGGACTAGGACTAGACCTGGACCTGGACCTGTTTCGGACCAGCCAAAGTCCTACCTTCTCTTGATCAGCTCTCCCTCTCTCTCTTAGACCTCAGGTTCTCAGTCTGAGGTCCAGGCGGCCCTCAGAGCTCGTCTGGAGCGCCGTAGACCGGACCGACCTGCCTCGGTCCATGGGACGCTGGAGTCCCAGTCCCCGAGGTCCAGTTCCCTGAAGCGGGACCAGTCCGAGCCCCCGACCCGAGAGGATGGGCCTGGGATTGCGGTCCGGCCTTTCGGCAGCGTGGGCCGGAAGTCCAGACTGGCCCAGGACTTCAGCGAGCTCCTCAAAGTCCAGAGTCCAGACCAGGTCCAGACTAAATTCAGACCAGAGCAGATCCAACCCACGAGAGACACACCCCTGACACCGCCCAAGTCGGCCCCACCCATCATGGTAAGGACCAGACTAAACCGGACTGAACCTGTG
>NW_027316156.1:77500-110000 GCF_026437365.1 Eucyclogobius newberryi
AAGGACTGGGCTACAAACATGAAAGACTGGGCTACAAACATGAAGGACAGGGATACAAACATGAAGGACTGGGCTACAAACATGAAAGACTGGGCTACAAACATGAAAGACTGGGCTACAAACATGAAGGACAGGGATACAAACATGAAGGACTGGGCTACAAACATGAAAGACTGGGCTACAAACATGAAGGACAGGGATACAAACATGAAGGACTGGGCTACAAACATGAAGGACTGGGCTACAAACATGAAGGACTGGGCTACAAACATGAAAGACTGGGCTACAAACATGAAAGACAGGGATACAAACATGAAGGAGTGGGCTACAAACATGAAGGAGTGGGCTACAAACATGAAGGACTGGGCTACAAACATGACCTAGTTGTTGTTTTTTTCCAGCAGGGGGCACCAGAAGATGACAGTGTGAGCGAAGCAGGAACTTACACCATTGACAACGAGCAAGATCCTGAAGTGGAGCGAGCGAGGAGCATGATTGACCAGGTTTGTGTGGTCAGAGACATGATGGACCAGGATGGAGCCACATAGTGAGACTAAAGAGCCACATAGTGAGACTAAAGAGCCACATAGTGAGACTAAAGAGCCACATAGTGAGACTAAAGAGCCACATAGTGAGACTAAAGAGCCACATAGTGAGACTAAAGAGAGCCACATAGTGAGACTAAAGAGAGCCACATAGTGTGACTAAAGAGCCACATAGTGAGACTAAAGAGCCACATAGTGTGACTAAAGAGCCACATAGTGAGACTAAAGAGCCACATAGTGAGACTAAAGAGCCACATAGTGAGACTAAAGAGCCACATAGTGAGACTAAAGAGCCACATAGTGAGACTAAAGAGCCACATAATGAGACTAAAGAGCCACATAGTGAGACTAAAGAGCCACATAGTGAGACTAAAGAGCCACATAGTGAGACTAAAGAGCCACATAGTGAGACTAAAGAGCCACATAATGAGACTAAAGAGCCACATAGTGAGACTAAAGAGCCACATAGTGAGACTAAAGAGCCACATAGTGAGACTAAAGAGAGCCACATAGTGAGACTAAAGAGCCACATAGTGTGACTAAAGAGCCACATAGTGAGACTAAAGAGCCACATAGTGAGACTAAAGAGAGCCACATAGTGAGACTAAAGAGAGCCACATAGTGTGACTAAAGAGCCACATAGTGAGACTAAAGAGCCACATAGTGAGACTAAAGAGCCACATAGTGAGACTAAAGAGCCACATAGTGAGACTAAAGAGCCACATAGTGAGACTAAAGAGCCACATAGTGAGACTAAAGAGAGCCACATAGTGAGACTAAAGAGAGCCACATAGTGTGACTAAAGAGCCACATAGTGAGACTAAAGAGCCACATAGTGTGACTAAAGAGCCACATAGTGAGACTAAAGAGCCACATAATGAGACTAAAGAGCCACATAGTGAGACTAAAGAGCCACATAGTGAGACTAAAGAGCCACATAGTGAGACTAAAGAGCCACATAGTGAGACTAAAGAGAGCCACATAGTGAGACTAAAGAGCCACATAGTGAGACTAAAGAGCCACATAGTGAGACTAAAGAGCCACATAATGAGACTAAAGAGCCACATAGTGAGACTAAAGAGCCACATAGTGAGACTAAAGAGCCACATAGTGAGACTAAAGAGAGCCACATAGTGAGACTAAAGAGCCACATAGTGTGACTAAAGAGCCACATAGTGAGACTAAAGAGAGCCACATAGTGTGACTAAAGAGCCACATAGTGAGACTAAAGAGCCACATAGTGAGACTAAAGAGAGCCACATAGTGTGACTAAAGAGCCACATAGTGAGACTAAAGAGCCACATAGTGAGACTAAAGAGCCACATAGTGAGACTAAAGAGCCACATAATGAGACTAAAGAGCCACATAGTGAGACTAAAGAGCCACATAGTGAGACTAAAGAGCCACATAGTGAGACTAAAGAGCCACATAGTGAGACTAAAGAGCCACATAGTGAGACTAAAGAGAGCCACATAGTGAGACTAAAGAGCCACATAGTGAGACTAAAGAGCCACATAGTGAGACTAAAGAGCCACATAGTGAGACTAAAGAGCCACATAGTGAGACTAAAGAGCCACATAGTGAGACTAAAGAGAGCCACATAGTGAGACTAAAGAGCCACATAATGAGACTAAAGAGCCACATAGTGAGACTAAAGAGCCACATAGTGAGACTAAAGAGCCACATAGTGAGACTAAAGAGCCACATAGTGAGACTAAAGAGCCACATAGTGAGACTAAAGAGCCACATAATGAGACTAAAGAGCCACATAGTGAGACTAAAGAGCCACATAGTGAGACTAAAGAGAGCCACATAGTGAGACTAAAGAGCCACATAGTGAGACTAAAGAGCCACATAGTGAGACTAAAGAGCCACATAGTGAGACTAAAGAGCCACATAGTGGGACTAAAGAGCCACATAGTGAGACTAAAGAGCCACATAGTGAGACTAAAGAGAGCCACATAGTGAGACTAAAGAGCCACATAGTGAGACTAAAGAGCCACATAGTGAGACTAAAGAGCCACATAGGGAGACTAAAGAGCCACATAGTGAGACTAAAGAGAGCCACATAGTGAGACTAAAGAGCCACATAGTGAGACTAAAGAGCCACATAGTGAGACTAAAGAGCCACATAGTGAGACTAAAGAGCCACATAGTGAGACTAAAGAGCCACATAGTGAGACTAAAGAGCCACATAATGAGACTAAAGAGCCACATAGTGAGACTAAAGAGCCACATAGTGAGACTAAAGAGAGCCACATAGTGAGACTAAAGAGCCACATAGTGAGACTAAAGAGCCACATAGTGAGACTAAAGAGAGCCACATAGTGAGACTAAAGAGCCACATAGTGAGACTAAAGAGCCACATAGTGAGACTAAAGAGCCACATAGTGAGACTAAAGAGCCACATAGTGAGACTAAAGAGCCACATAGTGGGACTAAAGAGCCACATAGTGAGACTAAAGAGCCACATAGTGAGACTAAAGAGCCACATAGTGAGACTAAAGAGCCACATAGTGGGACTAAAGAGCCACATAGTGGGACTAAAGAGCCACATAGTGAGACTAAAGAGCCACATAGTGAGACTAAAGAGCCACATAGTGGGACTAAAGAGCCACATAGTGAGACTAAAGAGCCACATAGTGGCAGCTTCTTCTTAGAGCCACAAAGCACTGGATCAAAGACAGAGGAGAAGATTCTGAGCAGGACAAAAGATGAAGAGAAAGAGTCAAAGAGGCTGTTTTTGTTAAAAAAGAAAGACCTTCTTTAAACAGGAGGGTTTAGGTTCAATCTTCCTGTTTTTTATAATAGTGTGTTGAAACCCTGGAGAGGTCGACGCCCAGAGCATTCTGATGATGATCAGGTCCTCAGGGAAGAGACAGAGAGTGAGACAGGGACAATATGAGGCTAATAGCCCATTTAACAAGAGGCTCGTTTGATAGAAAACAAAGAGGTGTAAGTTTCTGTTGAGACAAACCATTTTCTCTTCTTCTTCAGGTGGCTCCGCCCAGTGGGCAAGATATTTTATGTTCCATCCCCTCAATTAAAACACTGGAGGTTGTTTTGATTGTATAATATATTGGGCCAAAGCAAAAAGGAGAGGGGACCAAGCACAGCCCTGTCCGACACTCTGATGTCACGATCTTTGGCCCAGTCCTTGATCTAAACCAGACTGTGATCTGTTGTAGGTGTTTGGAGTCCTGGACTCTCCTGAGTACAGTGGACTGAGCGACACGCCCGAGCAGGTACTTTAGTCCTGCTTTAGTCCTGCTTTAGTCCTGCTTTAGTCCTGCTTTAGACCTGCTTGAGACCCGCTTTAGACCCGCTTTAGTCCTGCTTTAGACCTGCTTTAGTCCTGCTTTAGTCCTGCTTTTGTCCTGCTTTAGACCTGCTTGAGACCCGCTTTAGACCTGCTTTAGTCCTGCTTTAGTCCCGCTTTAGTCCTGCTTTAGACCTGCTTGAGACCCGCTTTAGACCCGCTTTAGTCCTGCTTTAGACCTGCTTTAGTCCTGCTTTAGACCTGCTTTAGTCCTGCTTTAGTCCCGCTTTAGTCCTGCTTTAGACCCGCTTTAGTCCTGCTTGAGTCCTGCTTTAATCCTGCTTTAGACCTGCTTTAGACCTGCTTTAGACCTGCTTTAGTCCCGCTTTAGTCCTGCTTTAGACCTGCTTTAGTCCTGCTTTAGACCTGCTTTAGTCCTGCTTTAGACCTGCTTGAGTCCTGCTTTAATCCTGCTTTAGTCCTGCTTTAGACCTGCTTTAGTCCTGCTTTAGACCTGCTTTAGTCCTGCTTTAGACCTGCTTGAGTCCTGCTTTAATCCTGCTTTAGTCCTGCTTTAGACCTGCTTTAGTCCTGCTTTAGACCTGCTTGAGTCCTGCTTTAATCCTGCTTTAGTCCTGCTTTAGACCTGCTTGAGTCCTGCTTTAATCCTGCTTTAGTCCTGCTTTAGACCTGCTTTAGACCTGCTTTAGTCCTGCTTTAGTCCTGCTTTAGACCTGCTTTAGTCCTGCTTTAGTCCTGCTTTAGTCCTGCTTTAGACCTGCTTTAGTCCTGCTTTAGTCCTGCTTTAGACCCGCTTTAGTCCTGCTTTAGACCTGCTTTAGTGCCGCTTTAGTCCTGCTTTAGACCTGCTTTAGACCTGCTTTAGTCCTGCTTTAGTCCTGCTTTAGACCTGCTTTAGTCCTGCTTTAGTCCTGCTTTAGACCTGCTTTAGTCCTGCTTTAGTCCTGCTTTAGACCTGCTTTAGTCCTGCTTTAGACCTGCTTTAGACCTGCTTTAGTCCTGCTTTAGTCCTGCTTTAGACCTGCTTTAGTCCTGCTTTAGTCCTGCTTTAGACCTGCTTTAGACCTGCTTTAGACCTGCTTTAGACCTGCTTTAGTCCTGCTTTAGTCCTGCTTTAGTCCTGCTTTAGTCCTGCTTTAGTCCTGCTTTAGACCTGCTTTAGTGCCGCTTTAGTCCTGCTTTAGTCCTGCTTTAGACCTGCTTTAGTCCTGCTTTAGACCTGCTTTAGTGCCGCTTTAGTCCTGCTTTAGTCCTGCTTTAGACCTGCTTTAGTCCTGCTTTAGTCCTGCTTTAGTCCTGCTTTAGACCTGCTTTAGTGCCGCTTTAGTCCTGCTTTAGTCCTGCTTTAGACCTGCTTTAGTCCTGCTTTAGACCTGCTTTAGTGCCGCTTTAGTCCTGCTTTAGTCCTGCTTTAGACCTGCTTTAGACCTGCTTTAGTCCTGCTTTAGTCCTGCTTTAGACCTGCTTTAGTCCTGCTTTAGTCCTGCTTTAGACCTGCTTTAGACCTGCTTTAGTCCTGCTTTAGTCCTGCTTTAGTCCTGCTTTAGTCCTGCTTTAGTCCTGCTTTAGACCTGCTTTAGACCCGCTTTAGTGCCGCTTTAGTCCTGCTTTAGTCCTGCTTTAGTCCTGGTTTAGACCTGCTTTAGTCCTGCTTTAGTCCTGCTTTAGTCCTGCTTTAGACCTGCTTTAGTCCTGCTTTAGACCTGCTTTAGACCTGCTTTAGTCCTGCTTTAGTCCTGCTTTAGACCTGCTTTAGTCCTGCTTTAGTCCTGCTTTAGACCTGCTTTAGACCTGCTTTAGACCTGCTTTAGACCTGCTTTAGTCCTGCTTTAGTCCTGCTTTAGTCCTGCTTTAGTCCTGCTTTAGTCCTGCTTTAGACCTGCTTTAGTGCCGCTTTAGTCCTGCTTTAGTCCTGCTTTAGACCTGCTTTAGTCCTGCTTTAGACCTGCTTTAGTGCCGCTTTAGTCCTGCTTTAGTCCTGCTTTAGACCTGCTTTAGTCCTGCTTTAGTCCTGCTTTAGTCCTGCTTTAGTCCTGCTTTAGTCCTGCTTTAGACCTGCTTTAGTGCCGCTTTAGTCCTGCTTTAGTCCTGCTTTAGTCCTGCTTTAGTCCTGCTTTAGTCCTGCTTTAGTCCTGCTTTAGACCCGCTTTAGTGCCGCTTTAGACCTGCTTTAGTCCTGCTTTAGTCCTGCTTTAGTCCTGCTTTAGTCCTGCTTTAGTCCTGCTTTAGACCCGCTTTAGTGCCGCTTTAGTCCTGCTTTAGACCTGCTTTAGACCTGCTTTAGACCTGCTTTAGTCCTGCTTTAGTCCTGCTTTAGACCTGCTTTAGACCTGCTTTAGACGTGTTTAAGTGGTTCTGGTTGGTGCAGGTTCTTGGTTCTGGTTCTGAAGATGGTCCCCGTTGGGTTTCACGTTGGGCCAATTTAGCTGACGAATCCGGATCCAGTCCTCAGTCTGGACCAGGTTTGGACAACGAGACCAAGACCAGACGGATCCTCCCTCAGAGACCACTCGAGAAACTGGACTCACCTGGACTTCACAGGATCCAAGGTGAGTTTGGACCTGGTTTAGACCTGGTTTGGACCTGGTTTAGACCTGGTTTGGACCTGGTTTAGACCTGGTTTAGACCTGGTTTAGACCTGGTTTGGACCTGGTTTAGACCTGGTTTAGACCTGGTTTGGACCTGGTTTGGACCCGGTTTAGACCTGGTTTAGACCTGGTTTAGACCTGGTTTAGTCCTGGTTTAGACCTGGTTTAGACCTGGTTTGGACCTGGTTTAGACCTGGTTTAGACCTGGTTTGGACCCGGTTTAGACCTGGTTTAGACCTGGTTTAGACCTGGTTTAGACCTGGTTTGGACCTGGTTTAGTCCTGGTTTAGTCCTGGTTTAGACCTGGTTTGTGGCTCACATGATCTTCTTTCACAGTGGGTTTGCACCAGAGTCCGGACCAGAAACCGATGATTCAGGATGATTTGGATTCTGACAGTTTGAACGATGTGCGCCGATCTGAAGACCCCCAAAGACCACAAAAGAACCAGAGTCTGGACCAGAGTCTGGACCAGAGTCTGGACCAGAGTCTGGACCAGAGTCTGGACAAACCCAGTTCCTGCTTCTACATCGGCTCTGATCCGAGTCCAAGACCAGAGTCCAGACCAGGTACTTCAGACTCTACAGACGTTTTTAGCGTCTGTTGAGCTGACCACGTGGTGTGTGACCTCCTGACCTCTGTGTGACCTCCTGACCTCTGTGTGACCTCCTGACCTCTGTTGAGCTGACCACGTGGTGTGTGACCTCCTGACCTCTGTGTGACCTCCTGACCTCTGTTGAGCTGACCACGTGGTGTGTGACCTCCTGACCTCTGTGTGACCTCCTGACCTCTGTTGAGCTGACCACGTGGTGTGTGACCTCCTGACCTCTGTGTGACCTCCTGACCTCTGTTGAGCTGACCACGTGGTGTGTGACCTCCTGACCTCTGTGTGACCTCCTGACCTCTGTTGAGCTGACCACGTGGTGTGTGACCTCCTGACCTCTGTGTGACCTCCTGACCTCTGTTGAGCTGACCACGTGGTGTGTGACCTCCTGACCTCTGTGTGACCTCCTGACCTCTGTGTGACCTCCTGACCTCTGTTGAGCTGACCACGTGGTGTGTGACCTCCTGACCTCTGTGTGACCTCCTGACCTCTGTTGAGCTGACCACGTGGTGTGTGACCTCCTGACCTCTGTGTGACCTCCTGACCTCTGTTGAGCTGACCACGTGGTGTGTGACCTCCTGACCTCTGTGTGACCTCCTGACCTCTGTTGAGCTGACCACGTGGTGTGTGACCTCCTGACCTCTGTGTGACCTCCTGACCTCTGTGTGACCTCCTGACCTCTGTTGAGCTGACCACGTGGTGTGTGACCTCCTGACCTCTGTGTGACCTCCTGACCTCTGTTGAGCTGACCACGTGGTGTGTGACCTCCTGACCTCTGTGTGACCTCCTGACCTCTGTTGAGCTGACCACGTGGTGTGTGACCTCCTGACCTCTGTGTGACCTCCTGACCTCTGTTGAGCTGACCACGTGGTGTGTGACCTCCTGACCTCTGTGTGACCTCCTGACCTCTGTGTGACCTCCTGACCTCTGTTGAGCTGACCACGTGGTGTGTGACCTCCTGACCTCTGTGTGACCTCCTGACCTCTGTTGAGCTGACCACGTGGTGTGTGACCTCCTGACCTCTGTGTGACCTCCTGACCTCTGTGTGACCTCCTGACCTCTGTTGAGCTGACCACGTGGTGTGTGACCTCCTGACCTCTGTGTGACCTCCTGACCTCTGTTGAGCTGACCACGTGGTGTGTGACCTCCTGACCTTCTATTTGTTTGATGACACGTGTGGTTACACTCGTAACCTGTGTTCTGTGATGGCGCACTGCGCGCTCTCTCCTAGCACTGCGCGCGCGTAGAACTGCGCGCGCCCCAGGAAAACAAAAGAGTGGCTACAGGAGGACTGTGTGAACGTCCCTGAGCGGCCCGGAGGCCACACTTGAACATCTGGAGGATCTGACTCCAGGAAGAAGAATGGGGCAAATGTAGATCCAGACATGGATCTTGTGACTCCACAGCTTCTGCTCGTGGTGGAGTGGATAGCACTTATGCCACGTTTACTGGAGCGCCGTGGATCCAGCTCTCTACGGTTTCCTGCATGTCCTTCCCCACTCTCATCCCCATTTCAGGCTGTACTCTCCACTAAAGCCCACGGGCTCAGAAGAGTTCATCACCAGGTTTCACTTTGTTTCAGACCGCGCCAAGAGCCCGGCCACCACCGTCCTGATCCGACAGCTCAACCAGGAGCCCAGGAGCTCCGGGATCAAACCCAACAGCTCTGCTCCGGACCTGAGGAGCCACGGGACCCGGCCCGACACCCGGCCCGACACCCGGCCCGACACCCGGCCCGACACCCGGCCCGACACCCAGCCCGACACCGGGTCCGGGGCATTCTTTCGTCAGGAGAGCTTCACCAGAGAGCGACCTGACGAGGTCCAGAGGAAGAAACTGCCCCACATCTCCAGCCAGCCGTCCCTCAGAGACCTGGACCCGGTACGGGGATCTCAACCGGTTTAGAGAGGGATCTGAGCTGGTTTAGAGGAGGATCTGAACAGGCTTTGTCTCCTCAGGACCTGATCTCGGCGGACTTCCTCTGGCGGCCCTTGGCCCTGGACTCGGACTCAGACTTGGACAGCGTCAGCACGGCCAGTGTGGTCAGCACCGGTCACAAAGTCCCAGAGTCAAAACCTCGGTCCACTGGCACGAGCGCCGTGACCAACACCAGGAAACACAGAGGTGAGTTTAGTCCTGGTTTAGTCCTGGTTTAGACCTGGTTTAGTCCTGGTTTAGTCCTGGTTTAGACCTGGTTTAGTCCTGGTTTAGTCCTGGTTTAGACCTGGTTTAGTCCTGGTTTAGTCCTGGTTTAGTCCTGGTTTAGACCTGGTTTAGTCCTGGTTTAGTCCTGGTTTAGACCTGGTTTAGTCCTGGTTTAGTCCTGGTTTAGTCCTGGTTTAGACCTGGTTTAGTCCTGGTTTAGTCCTGGTTTAGACCTGGTTTAGTCCTGGTTTAGACCTGGTTTAGACCAGCTTTAGTCCTGGTTTAGTCCTGCTTTAGTCCTGCTTTAGTCCTGGTTTAGACCTGCTTTAGTCCTGCTTTAGACCTGCTTTAGACCTGCTTTAGTCCTGCTTTAGTCCTGGTTTAGACCTGCTTTAGTCCTGCTTTAGTCCTGCTTTAGTCCTGCTTTAGTCCTGCTTTAGACCTGCTTTAGACCTGCTTTAGTCCTGCTTTAGTCCTGCTTTAGTCCTGGTTTAGACCTGCTTTAGTCCTGCTTTAGTCCTGCTTTAGTCCTGCTTTAGTCCTGCTTTAGACCTGCTTTAGACCTGCTTTAGTCCTGCTTTAGTCCTGCTTTAGTCCTGCTTTAGTCCTGCTTTAGTCCTGCTTTAGACCTGCTTTAGTCCTGCTTTAGTCCTGCTTTAGACCTGCTTTAGTCCTGCTTTAGTCCTGCTTTAGTCCTGCTTTAGTCCTGCTTTAGTCCTGCTTTAGTCCTGCTTTATTCCTTGACTTTCGTTCTTCTTTCTCAGGGAACAAAGACCAGACCTGGACCAGGTCTAGACCCGGGTTTGGACCTGGTCCGGTCTCGTCGAGGGCGCGGCTGTCGGAGAAGAGGCGGAGTCACACAGAGAGGGAGGGGCCAGAGCAAAAGGACCAGAGGAAAACGGTGAAGGAAGTGGCAGAGTGGTTAGCACATGTGTCGCCACATAAAGAAGGACCTATTTATACATTTTGGACAAACCAGAGTGTGGAGAGGGGGCCCCTGCCTCAGAGGGGCCCGCTTGTGTCCATTGCAGGAGTTCTGAGGCCCAAGTTCATAGTTCATAGTTCATAGTTCAGGGGTAAATGCAGAGCTTTGTGAACTTCACTCTCATATTTGTGACAAAAAAAATTAACACTTTGACATCTTTTTATGAAAAGACGTGACACACTTTTCCAACAAAACCAGGACTAAACCAGGTCAGACCTGCTCCTGGACTCCAGGTGTTCAGGTCAGACCTGCTCCTGGACTCCAGGTGTTCAGGTCTGACCTGCTCCTGGACTCCAGGTGTTCAGGTCTGACCTGCTCCTGGACTCCAGGTGTTCAGGTCTGACCTGAACACCTGGACTCCAGGTGTTCAGGTCTGACCTGCTCCTGGACTCCAGGTGTTCAGGTCAGACCTGCTCCTGGACTCCAGGTGTTCAGGTCTGACCTGCTCCTGGACTCCAGGTGTTCAGGTCTGACCTGCTCCTGGACTCCAGGTGTTCAGGTCAGACCTGCTCCTGGACTCCAGGTGTTCAGGTCTGACCTGCTCCTGGACTCCAGGTGTTCAGGTCAGACCTGCTCCTGGACTCCAGGTGTTCAGGTCTGACCTGCTCCTGGACTCCAGGTGTTCAGGTCTGACCTGCTCCTGGACTCCAGGTGTTCAGGTCTGACCTGCTCCTGGACTCCAGGTGTTCAGGTCAGACCTGCTCCTGGACTCCAGGTGTTCAGGTCAGACCTGCTCCTGGACTCCAGGTGTTCAGGTCAGACCTGCTCCTGGACTCCAGGTGTTCAGGTCAGACCTGCTCCTGGACTCCAGGTGTTCAGGTCTGACCTGCTCCTGGACTCCAGGTGTTCAGGTCAGACCTGCTCCTGGACTCCAGGTGTTCAGGTCAGACCTGCTCCTGGACTCCAGGTGTTCAGGTCTGACCTGCTCCTGGACTCCAGGTGTTCAGGTCAGACCTGCTGACCTGTTTCTTCTCTCGATTGTCTCGTGTAAATGACACAGAAACATGTCTTCTTCACCTCTGCTGTCTCTGGTCTCAGGTGGAGAAGAAGTCCAGGTCTCAGGTCCAGTCCCAGGTCCAGTCCCAGGTCCAGTCCCAGGTCCAGTCCCAGGTCCAGTCCCAGGTCCAGTCCCAGGTCCAGTCCCAGGTCCGGTCTCAGGTCCTGGTCCGGTCCAACAGTCTCTCGGCCCCTCGTCCCACCAGAGCCTCGATGTTGCGCAGAGCTCGACTAGAGTCTGACTCTGAAGAACCTGAACCGACCAAGACCAGGACCCCGGACCCTCCCAAGACCAAAACCGGATCCGAGTCCAGCAAAACCTTGACCGCAGAGACCAGAGCCGAGTCTGGACCAGAGACCAGAGTCGAGTCCAAGAAACTGACCCGCCTGGACATCCTGGCCCTGCCCCGACACCGGACCGGATCCTTCACCGGAACCAGCGATGGAGAAACCTCAGGTCACTGGACTTTCACTGGACTTTCACTGGACTTTCACTGGACTTTCACTGGACCTATACTGGACATTCACTGGACTTTCACTGGACCTATACTGGACATTCACTGGACTTTCACTGGACTTTCACTGGACTTTCACTGGACCTATACTGGACATTCACTGGACTTTCACTGGACCTATACTGGACATTCACTGGACTTTCACTGGACTTTCACTGGACTTTCACTGGACCTATACTGGACATTCACTGGACTTTCACTGGACCTATACTGGACATTCACTGGACTTTCACTGGACTTTCACTGGACCTTTACTGGACCTTTACTGGACTTTAACTGAACTTTCACTGGACCTTTACTGGACATTCACTGGACTTTCACTGGACCTTTACTGGAAATTCACTGGACCTTTACTGGACTTTCACCAGACTTTCACCAGACATTCACTGGACTTTCACTGGACCTTTACTGGAACTTTACTGGACTTTCACTGGACTTTCACTGGACCTTTACTGGACCTTTACTGGAACTTTACTGGACTTTCACTGGACTTTCACTGGACCTTCACTGGACCTTTACTGGACCTTTACTGGACTTTCACTGGACCTTCACTGGACCTTTACTAGACTTTCACTGAACTTTCACTGGACCTTTACTGGACCTTTACTGGACTATCACTGGACCTTTACTGGACTTTCACTGGACCTTTACTGGACTATCACTGGACCTTTACTGGACTTTCACTGGACCTTTACTGGACATTCACTGGACTTTCACTGGACCTTTACTGGACTTTAACTGGACCTTTACTGGACATTCACTGGACCTTTACTGGACTTTAACTGGACCTTTACTGGACTTTAACTGGACCTTTACTGGACATTCACTGGACCTTTACTGGACTTTAACTGGACCTTTACTGGACTATCACTGGACCTTTACTGGACTTTCACTGGACCTTTACTGGACTATCACTGGACCTTTACTGGACTTTCACTGGACCTTTACTGGACATTCACTGGACTTTCACTGGACTTTAACTGGACCTTTACTGGACTTTAACTGGACCTTTACTGGACATTCACTGGACCTTTACTGAACTTTCACCAGACTTTCACTGGACTTTCACTGGACCTTTACTGGACTTTCACCAGACTTTCACCAGACTTTCACTGGACTTTCACTGGACATTCACTGGACTTTCACTGGACCTTTACTGGACATTCACTGGACCTTTACTGGACTTTCACCAGACTTTCACCAGACTTTCACTGGACTTTCACTGGACCTTTACTGGACATTCACTGGACCTTTACTGGACTTTCACCAGACTTTCACCAGACTTTCACTGGACTTTCACTGGACATTCACTGGACTTTCACTGGACCTTTACTGGACTTTCACCAGACTTTCACTGGACTTTCACTGGACCTTTACTGGACTTTCACCAGACCTTCATCAGACTTTCACTGGACTTTCACTGGACCTTCACTGGACTTTCACTGGACCTTTACTGGACCTTTACTGGACTTTCACCAGACTTTCACCAGACTTTCACCAGACTTTCACTGGACTTTCACTGGACATTCACTGGACTTTCACTGGACCTTTACTGGACATTCACTGGACCTTTACTGGACATTCACTGGACCTTTACTGGACTTTCACCAGACTTTCACCAGACTTTCACTGGACTTTCACTTGACCTTTACTGGACATTCACTGGACCTTTACTGGACTTTCACCAGACTTTCACCAGACTTTCACTGGACTTTCACTGGACATTCACTGGACTTTCACTGGACCTTTACTGGACATTCACTGGACCTTTACTGGACTTTCACCAGACTTTCACTGGACTTTCACTGGACCTTTACTGGACTTTCACCAGACTTTCACCAGACTTTCACTGGACTTTCACTGGACATTCACTGGACTTTCACTGGACCTTTACTGGACATTCACTGGACCTTTACTGGACTTTCACCAGACTTTCACTGGACTTTCACTGGACCTTTACTGGACATTCACTGGACTTTCACCAGACTTTCACCAGACTTTCACTGGACTTTCACTGGACATTCACTGGACTTTCACTGGACCTTTACTGGACATTCACTGGACCTTTACTGGACTTTCACCAGACTTTCACTGGACTTTCACTGGACCTTTACTGGACTTTCACCAGACTTTCACCAGACTTTCACTGGACTTTCACTGGACATTCACCGGACTTTCACTGGACCTTTACTGTACATTCACTGGACCTTTACTGGACTTTCACCAGACTTTCATCAGACTTTCACTGGACTTTCACTGGACCTTCACTGGACTTTCACTGGACCTTTACTGGACTTTCACCAGACTTTCACCAGACTTTCACCAGACTTTCACTGGACTTTCACTGGACATTCACTGGACTTTCACTGGACCTTTACTGGACATTCACTGGACCTTTACTGGACTTTCACCAGACTTTCATCAGACTTTCACTGGACTTTCACTGGACTTTCATTGGACCTTTACTGGACTTTCACCAGACTTTCACCAGACTTTCACCAGACTTTCACTGGACCTTTACTGGACATTCACTGGACCTTTACTGGACTTTCACCAGACTTTCACTGGACTTTAACTGGACATTCACTGGACTTTCACTGGACCTTTACTGCACATTCACTGGACCTTTACTGGACTTTCACTGGAATTTCACTGGACGTTCACTGGACCTTTACTGGACATTCACTGGACCTTTACTGGACTTTCACCAGACGTTCACTGGACTTTCACTGGACCTTTACTGGACTTTCACCAGACTTTCACCACACTTTCACTGGACTTTCACTGGACATTCACTGGACTTTCACTGGACCTTTACTGGACATTCACTGGACCTTTACTGGACTTTCACCAGACTTTCACCAGACTTTCACTGGACCTTTACTGGACTTTCACTGGACCTTTACTGGACTTTCACCAGACTTTCACTGGACTTTCACTGGACCTTTACTGGACTTTCACCAGACTTTCACTGGACTTTCACTGGACCTTTACTGGACATTCACTGTACCTTTACTGGACTTTCACCAGACTTTCACCAGACTTTCACTGGACTTTCACTGGACATTCACTGGACTTTCACTGGACCTTTACTGGACTTTCACCAGACTTTCACCAGACTTTCACTGGACTTTCACTGGACATTCACTGGACTTTCACTGGACTTTCACTGGACCTTTACTGGAACTTTACTGGACTTTCACTGGACTTTCACTGGATTTCACTGGACCTTTACTGGACATTCACTGGACTTTCACTGGACCTTTACTGGACTTTCACTGGACATTCACTGGACTTTCACTGGACCTTTACTGGACTTTCACTGGAACTTTACTGGAACTTTACTGGACTTTCACTGGATTTCACTGGAACTTTACTGGACTTTCACTGGACTCTCACTGGACCTTTACTGGACCTTTACTGGAACTTTACTGGACTTTCACTGGACTTTCACTGGACCTTTACTGGACCTTTACTGGACTTTCACTGGACTTTCACTGGACCTTCACTGGACCTTTACTGGACCTTTACTGGACTTTCACTGGACTTTCACTGGACCTTCACTGGACCTTTACTGGACTTTCACTGAACTTTCACTGGACTATCACTGGACCTTTACTGGACTTTCACTGGACCTTTACTGGACATTCACTGGACTTTCACTGGACCTTTACTGGACTTTAACTGGACCTTTACTGGACATTCACTGGACCTTTACTGGACTTTAACTGGACCTTTACTGGACATTCACTGGACCTTTACTGGACATTCACTGGACCTTTACTGGACTTTCACCAGACTTTCACTGGACTTTAACTGGACCTTTACTGGACATTCACTGGACTTTCACTGGACCTTTACTGGACATTCACTGGACCTTTACTGAACTTTCACCAGACTTTCACTTGACTTTCACTGGACCTTTACTGGACTTTCACCAGACTTTCACCAGACTTTCACTGGACTTTCACTGGACATTCACTGGACTTTCACTGGACCTTTACTGGACATTCACTGGACCTTTACTGGACTTTCACCAGACTTTCACTGGACTTTCACTGGACCTTTACTGGACTTTCACCAGACTTTCACCAGACTTTCACTGGACTTTCACTGGACCTTTACTGGACTTTCACCAGACTTTCACCAGACTTTCACTGGACCTTTACTGGACATTCACTGGACCTTTACTGGACATTCACTGGACCTTTACTGGACTTTCACCAGACTTTCACTGGACTTTCACTGGACATTCACTGGACTTTCACTGGACCTTTACTGCACATTCACTGGACTTTTACTGGACTTTCACTGGACTTTCACCAGACTTTCACTGGACTTTCACTGGACATTCACTGGACCTTTACTGGACATTCACTGGACCTTTACTGGACTTTCACCAGACTTTCACTGGACTTTCACTGGACATTCACTGGACTTTCACTGGACCTTTACTGGACATTCACTGGACCTTTACTGGACATTCACTGGACCTTTACTGGACTTTCACCAGACTTTCACCAGACTTTCACCAGACTTTCACTGGACTTTCACTGGACATTCACTGGACTTTCACTGGACCTTTACTGGACATTCACTGGACCTTTACTGGACTTTCACCAGACTTTCACCAGACTTTCACCAGACTTTCACTGGACTTTCACTGGACATTCACTGGACTTTCACTGGACCTTTACTGGACATTCACTGGACCTTTACTGGACTTTCACCAGACTTTCACCAGACTTTCACTGGACTTTCACTGGACCTTTACTGGACTTTCACCAGACTTTCACCAGACTTTCACTGGACTTTCACTGGACATTCACTGGACTTTCACTGGACCTTTACTGGACTTTCACCAGACTTTCACCAGACTTTCACTGGACTTTCACTGGACATTCACTGGACTTTCACTGGACCTTTACTGCACATTCACTGGACCTTTACTGGACTTTCACTGGACTTTCACCAGACTTTCACTGGACTTTCACTGGACCTTTACTGGACTTTCACTGGACCTTTACTGGACATTCACTGGACTTTCACTGGACCTTTACTGGGCATTCACTGGACTTTCACTGGACTTTCACTGGACCTTTACTGGACTTTCACCAGACTTTCACCAGACTTTCACTGGACTTTCACTGGACCTTTACTGGACTTTCACCAGACTTTCACCAGACTTTCACTGGACTTTCACCAGACTTGTACTGGACTTTCACTGGACCTTTACTGGACATTCACTGGACTTTCACTGGACCTTTACTGGGCATTCACTGGACTTTCACTGGACTTTCACTGGACCTTTACTGGACTTTCACCAGACTTTCACCAGACTTTCACTGGACTTTCACTGGACCTTTACTGGACTTTCACCAGACTTGTACTGGACTTTCACTGGACCTTTACTGGACTTTCACTGGACTGGAAAAATGTCAAATAACATTAAGACTTATGTCGTTTGACATTTTCGGACTCTGGACAGAGGGGTGGGTCAGGGCTGTGCCTGGTCCCTCCTCCTGTTTGCTCTGGACAGAGGGGTGGGTCAGGGCTGTGCCTGGTCCCTCCTCCTGTTTGCTCTGGACAGAGGGGTGGGTCAGGGCTGTGCCTGGTCCCTCCTCCTGTTTGCTCTGGACTGGAATAATTTTTCTCAATTTATTAAACAATTAAAAAGACTTCCCGTTGTTACAGTCGATGGGACATAAACCTGCTGCAGATGAAGTTCTGTCTGACCAAACCAGACATGTCCCTCATCGGTCCAACGTACAAAAAGCTGAAATCCCCTCTCACTGGCGTCCCATTCTGTCCCTCTCACTGGCGTCCCCTTCTGTCCCTCTCACTGGCGTCCCCTTCTGTCCCTCTCACTGGCGTCCCCTTCTGTCCCTCTCACTGGCGTCCCCTTCTTTCCCCCTTCTGTCCCTCTCACTGGCGTCCCATTCTGTCCCTCTCACTGGCGTCCCCTTCTGTCCCTCTCACTGGCGTCCCCTTCTGTCCCTCTCACTGGCGTCCCCTTCTTTCCCTCTCACTGGCGTCCCCTTCTTTCCCTCTCACTGGCGTCCCCTTCTTTCCCCCTTCTGTCCCTCTCACTGGCGTCCCATTCTGTCCCTCTCACTGGCGTCCCCTTCTGTCCCTCTCACTGGCGTCCCCTTCTGTCCCTCTCACTGGCGTCCCCTTCTGTCCCTCTCACTGGCGTCCCCTTCTTTCCCCCTTCTGTCCCTCTCACTGGCGTCCCCTTCTGTCCCTCTCACTGGCGTCCCCTTCTGTCCCTCTCACTGGCGTCCCCTTCTGTCCCCCTTCTGTCCCTCTCCTTTGACTTTGACAAACTGGACTTCTATAGGTGTTTATAACCAGCAACATCCATGTGGAACCACGCCCTGAACCACGCCCTGAACCACACCCTGAACCACACCCTGAACCACGCCCTGAACCACGCCCTGAACCACACCCTGAACCACGCCCTGTGTGAACCACACCCTGAACCACGCCCTGAACCACACCCTGAACCACGCCCTGAACCACGCCCTGAACCACACCCTGAACCACACCCTGAACCACACCCTGAACCACGCCCTGTGTGAACCACACCCTGAACCACACCCTGAACCACGCCCTAAACCACACCCTGAACCACACCCTGAACCACGCCCTGAACCACACCCTGAACCACGCCCTGAACCACACCCTGAACCACGCCCTGTGTGAACCACACCCTGAACCACACCCTGAACCACACCCTGAACCACGCCCTGAACCACACCCTGAACCACACCCTGAACCACGCCCTGTGTGAACCACGCCCTGAACCACGCCCTGTGTGAACCACACCCTGAACCACACCCTGAACCACACCCTGAACCACGCCCTGAACCACGCCCTGAACCACGCCCTGAACCACGCCCTGAACCACACCCTGAACCACACCCTGAACCACACCCTGCACCACGCCCTGTGTGAACCACACCCTGAACCACGCCCTGTGTGAACCACGCCCTGAACCACGCCCTGTGTGAACCACACCCTGAACCACACCCTGAACCACACCCTGAACCACGCCCTGAACCACGCCCTGAACCACGCCCTGAACCACGCCCTGAACCACACCCTGAACCACGCCCTGTGTGAACCAAACCCTGAACCACGCCCTGAACCACGCCCTGAACCACGCCCTGAACCACACCCTGAACCCCCCTTTACCACGCCCTTTACCACGCCCTGAACCACGCCCTGAACCACGTCCCTTTTCAAATCAGGAAATAATTTAAAATGAACCTAAAGAGTCACGTGTTAAATATTTCAGACATATTTAAAATGATCCAGTTCACTTCTACTAAATATAATGAAATACAATGAAATATAATGAAATACAATGAAATATAATGAAATACAATGAAATACAATGAAATATAATGAAATATATAATGAAATGTAATGAAATACAATGAAATATAATGAAATACAATGAAATACAATGAAATATAATGAAATATATAATGAAATATAATGAAATACAATGAAATATAATGAATTACAATGAAATATAATGAAATACAATGAAATATAATGAAATACAATGAAATACAATGAAATATAATGAAATATATAATGAAATATAATGAAATACAATGAAATATAATGAAATATAATGAAATACAATGAAATATAATGAAATATATAATGAAGTACAATGAAATATAATTAAATACAATGAAATACAATGAAATATAATGAAAAACAATGAAATACAATGAAATATAATGAATTACAATGAAATATAATGAAATATATAATGAAGTACAATGAAATATAATTAAATACAATGAAATACAATGAAATATAATGAAAAATAATGAAATACAATGAAATACAATGAAATACAATGAAATATAATTAAATACAATGAAATACAATGAAATATAATGAAATATAATAAAATACAATGAAATATAATGAAATATATAATGAAATACAATGAAATACAATGAAATATAATGAAATACAATGAAATATAATGAAATATAATGAAATATATAATGAAGTACAATGAAATATAATTAAATACAATGAAATACAATGAAATACAATGAAAAACAATGAAAAACAATGAAAAACAATGAAATACAATGAAATATAATGAAATATAATGAAATATAATGAAATATATAATGAAGTACAATGAAATACAATGAAAAACAATGAAAAACAATGAAATATAATGAAATACAATGAAATATAATGAAAAATAATGAAATACAATGAAATACAATGAAATATAATGAAATATAATGAAATACAATGAAATACAATGAAATATAATAAAATACAATGAAATACAATGAAATATAATGAAATATAATGAAATATATAATGAAATACAATGAAATACAATGAAAAACAACGAAAAACAATGAAAAACAATGAAAAACAATGAAATACAATGAAATATAATGAAATATATAATGAAGTACAATGAAATATAATGAAATACAATGAAATACAATGAAATATAATGAAAAATAATGAAATACAATGAAATACAATGAAATACAATGAAATATAATGAAATACAATGAAATACAATGAAATATAATAAAATACAATGAAATACAATGAAATACAATGAAATATAATGAAATATAATGAAATATATAATGAAATACAATGAAATATAATGAAATACAATGAAATACAATGAAAAACAATGAAAAACAATGAAATATAATGAAATACAATGAAATACAATTAAATATATAATGAAATACAATGAAATACAATGAAATACAATGAAATATAATAAAATATAATAAAATACAATGAAATATAATGAAATATAATGAAATACAATGAAATACAATGAAATATAATGAAATATAATAAAATACAATGAAATACAATGAAATACAATGAAATATAATGAAATATAATAAAATATATAATGAAATACAATGAAATATAATGAAATACAATGAATTACAATGAAATATAATGAAATATATAATGAAGTACAATGAAATACAATGAAATACAATGAAATATAATGAAATACAATGAAATACAATGAAATACAATGAAATATAATGAAATACAATGAAATACAATGAAATATAATTAAAAATAATGAAATACAATGAAATACAATGAAATACAATGAAATATAATGAAATACAATGAAATACAATGAAATACAATGAAATATAATGAAATACAATGAAATACAATGAAATATAATAAAATACAATGAAATATAATGAAATACAATGAAATATAATGAAAAACAATGAAATACAATGAAATACAATGAAATACAATGAAATATAATGAAATACATTGAAATACATTGAAATACAATGAAATACAATGAAATACAATGAAATATAATGAAAAATAATGAAATACAATGAAATACAATGAAATACAATGAAATATAATGAAATATAATGAAATACAATGAAATATAATAAAATACAATAAAATACAATGAAATATAATGAAATACAATGAAATACAATGAAATACAATGAAATACAATGAAATATAATAAAATACAATGAAATACAATGAAATATAATAAAATACAATGAAATACAATGAAATATAATAAAATACAATGAAATACAATGAAATATAATAAAATACAATGAAATACAATGAAATATAATAAAATACAATGAAATACAATGAAATATAATGAAATATAATGAAATATATAATGAAGTACAATGAAATATAATGAAATATATAATGAAATACAATGAAATACAATGAAATACAATGAAATATAATAAAATATAATGAAATACAATGAAATACAATGAAATACAATGAAATATAATGAAATATAATAAAATACAATGAAATACAATGAAATACAATGAAATATAATGAAATATATAATGAAATACAATGAAATATAATGAAATATAATGAAATATAATGAAATACAATGAAATACAATGAAATATAATGAAATATATAATGAAATATAATGAAATACAATGAAATATAATGAATTACAATGAAATATAATGAAATATAATGAAATATATAATGAAGTACAATGAAATATAATTAAATACAATGAAATACAATGAAATATAATGAAAAATAATGAAATACAATGAAATATAATGAATTACAATGAAATATAATGAAATATAATGAAATATATAATGAAGTACAATGAAATATAATTAAATACAATGAAATACAATGAAATATAATGAAAAATAATGAAATATAATGAAATATAATGAAATATAATGAAATATATAATGAAGTACAATGAAATATAATGAAATACAATGAAATACAATGAAATATAATGAAAAATAATGAAATATATAATGAAATACAATGAAATACAATGAAATATAATGAAATATAATGAAATATAATGAAATACAATGAAATATAATGAATTACAATGAAATATAATGAAATATAATGAAATATATAATGAAATACAATGAAATATAATGAAATACAATGAAATATAATGAAATATAATGAAATACAATGAAATACAATGAAATATAATAAAATACAATGAAATACAATGAAATATAATAAAATACAATGAAATACAATGAAATATAATGAAATACAATGAAATACAATGAAATACAATGAAATATGATGAAATACATTGAAATACATTGAAATACAATGAAATACAATGAAATATAATGAAAAATAATGAAATACAATGAAATACAATGAAATACAATGAAAAACAATGAAATATAATAAAATACAATGAAATACAATGAAATATAATGAAAAATAATGAAATACAATGAAATACAATGAAATACAATGAAATATAATGAAATATAATGAAATACAATGAAATACAATGAATTATAATAAAATACAATGAAATACAATGAAATATAATGAAATATAATGAAATATATAATGAAATACAATGAAATACAATGAAATACAATGAAAAACAATGAAATACAATGAAATACAATGAAATATAATGAAATATAATGAAATACAATGAAATACAATGAAATATATAATGAAATACAATGAAATACAATGAAATACAATGAAATATAATAAAATATAATAAAATACAATGAAATACAATGAAATACAATGAAATATAATGAAATATAATAAAATACAATGAAATACAATGAAATACAATGAAATATAATGAAATATATAATGAAATACAATGAAATATAATGAAATATAATGAAATACAATGAAATATAATGAAATACAATGAAATACAATGAAATATAATGAAATATATAATGAAATATAATGAAATACAATGAAATATAATGAATTACAATGAAATATAATGAAATATAATGAAATATAATGAAATATATAATGAAGTACAATGAAATACAATTAAATACAATGAAATACAATGAAATATAATGAAAAATAATGAAATATAATGAAATACAATGAAATATAATGAAATATAATAAAATATAATGTAATATATAATGAAGTACAATGTAATATAATGAAATACAATGAAATACAATGAAATATAATGAAATATAATGAAATACAATGAAAAATAATGAAATACAATGAAATACAATGAAATACAATGAAATAAGATAAGATAAGATAAGATATTCCTTTATTGTCCACACATGGGGAAATTTCATTGATACAACGCAGGAAATACAATGAAATATAATGAAATACAATGAAATACAATGAATTACAATGAAATATAATGAAATATAATGAAATACAATGAAATACAATGAAATATAATAAAATACAATGAAATACAATGAAATATAATGAAATACAATGAAATACAATGAAATACAATGAAATATAATGAAAAACAATGAAATACAATGAAATACAATGAAATATAATGAAATACATTGAAATACAATGAAATACAATGAAATACAATGAAATATAATGAAAAATAATGAAATACAATGAAATACAATGAAATACGATGAAATATAATGAAATATAATGAAATACAATGAAATATAATAAAATACAATGAAATACAATGAAATATAATGAAATACAATGAAATACAATGAAATACAATGAAATATAATAAAATACAATGAAATACAATGAAATATAATGAAATATATAATGAAGTACAATGAAATATAATGAAATACAATGAAATATAATGAAATACAATGAAATACAATGAAATATAATGAAATATAATAAAATATATAATGAAATACAATGAAATATAATGAAATACAATGAATTACAATGAAATATAATGAAATATATAATGAAGTACAATGAAATACAATGAAATATAATTAAAAATAATGAAATACAATGAAATACAATGAAATACAATGAAATATAATGAAATACAATGAAATACAATGAAATACAATGAAATACAATGAAATATAATGAAATATAATGAAATACAATGAAATACAATGAAATACAATAAAATACAATGAAATACAATGAAATACAATGAAATATAATGAAATATAATGAAATACAATGAAATACAATGAAATATAATAAAATACAATGAAATACAATGAAATATAATGAAATACAATGAAATACAATGAAATACAATGAAATATAATGAAAAACAATGAAATACAATGAAATACAATGAAATATAATGAAATACATTGAAATACAATGAAATACAATGAAATACAATGAAATACATTGAAATACATTGAAATACAATGAAATACAATGAAATATAATGAAAAATAATGAAATACAATGAAATACAATGAAATATAATGAAATATAATGAAATACAATGAAATACAATGAAATACAATGAAATATAATGAAATATAATGAAATACAATGAAATACAATGAAATATAATAAAATACAATGAAATACAATGAAATATAATGAAATACAATGAAATACAATGAAATACAATGAAATATAATGAAAAACAATGAAATACAATGAAATACAATGAAATATAATGAAATACATTGAAATACAATGAAATACAATGAAATACAATGAAATATAATGAAAAATAATGAAATACAATGAAATATAATGAAATATAATGAAATACAATGAAATATAATAAAATACAATGAAATATAATGAAATACAATGAAATACAATGAAATACAATGAAATATAATAAAATACAATGAAATACAATGAAATATAATGAAATATATAATGAAGTACAATGAAATATAATGAAATACAATGAAATATAATGAAAAATAATGAAATACAATGAAATACAATGAAATACAATGAAATATAATGAAATACAATGAAATATAATAAAATACAATGAAATACAATGAAATATAATGAAATATAATAAAATATATAATGAAATACAATGAAATATAATGAAATACAATGAATTACAATGAAATATAATGAAATATATAATGAAGTACAATGAAATACAATGAAATATAATTAAAAATAATGAAATACAATGAAATACAATGAAATACAATGAAATATAATGAAATATATAATGAAGTACAATGAAATACAATGAAATATAATTAAAAATAATGAAATACAATGAAATACAATGAAATACAATGAAATACAATGAAATACAATGAAATACAATGAAATACAATGAAATACAATAAAATACAATGAAATACAATGAAATATAATGAAATACAATGAAATACAATGAAATACAATGAAATACATTGAAATACATTGAAATACAATGAAATACAATGAAATATAATGAAAAATAATGAAATACAATAAAATACAATGAAATACAATGAAATATAATGAAATATAATGAAATATATGATGAAATACAATGAAATACAATGAAAAACAACGAAAAACAATGAAAAACAATGAAATACAATGAAATACAATGAAATATAATGAAATATAATGAAATATATAATGAAGTACAATGAAATATAATGAAATACAATGAAATACAATGAAATATAATGAAAAATAATGAAATACAATGAAATACAATGAAATACAATGAAATATAATGAAATATAATGAAATACAATGAAATACAATGAAATATAATAAAATACAATGAAATACAATGAAATATAATGAAATATAATTAAATACAATGAAATACAATGAAATACAATGAAAAACAATGAAAAACAATGAAATACAATGAAATATAATGAAATACAATGAAATATAATAAAATATAATAAAATACAATGAAATACAATGAAATATAATAAAATATAATAAAATACAATGAAATACAATGAAATATAATGAAATATATAATGAAATACAATGAAATATAATGAAATATAATGAAATATAATGAAATATAATGAAATACAATGAAATATAATGAATTACAATGAAATATAATGAAATATAATGAAATATATAATGAAGTACAATGAAATATAATTAAATACAATGAAATACAATGAAATATAATGAAAAATAATGAAATATAATGAAATAAAATGAAATATAATGAAATATAATGAAATATATAATGAAGTACAATGAAATATAATGAAATACAATGAAATACAATGAAATATAATGAAATACAATGAAATACAATGAAATACAATGAAATACAATGAAATACAATGAAATATAATGAAAAACAATGAAATACAATGAAATATAATGAAATACAATGAAATACAATGAAATATAATGAAATACAATGAAATACAATGAAATACAATGAAATATAATGAAATATAATGAAATACAATGAAATACAATGAAATACAATAAAATACAATGAAATACAATGAAATACAATGAAATATAATGAAAAATAATGAAATACAATGAAATACAATGAAATACAATGAAATATAATGAAATATAATGAAATATAATGAAATACAATGAAATACAATGAAATACAATGAAATATAATGAAATATAATGAAATACAATGAAATACAATGAAATACAATGAAATATAATAAAATACAATGAAATATAATGAAATATAATGAAATATATAATGAAATACAATGAAATACAATGAAAAACAATGAAAAACAATGAAATACAATGAAATATAATGAAATACAATGAAATACAATGAAATACAATGAAATATAATGAAATATAATGAAATATATAATGAAATACAATGAAATACAATGAAAAACAACGAAAAACAACGAAAAACAATGAAATACAATGAAATATAATGAAATATAATGAAATATATAATGAAATATAATGAAATACAATGAAATACAATGAAATACAATGAAATATAATAAAATACAATGAAATATAATGAAATATAATGAAATATATAATGAAATACAATGAAATACAATGAAAAACAATGAAAAACAATGAAATACAATGAAATACAATGAAATACATTGAAATACATTGAAATACAATGAAATACAATGAAATATAATGAAAAATAATGAAATACAATGAAATACAATGAAATACAATGAAAAACAATGAAATATAATAAAATACAATGAAATACAATGAAATATAATGAAAAATAATGAAATACAATGAAATACAATGAAATACAATGAAATATAATGAAATATAATGAAATACAATGAAATACAATGAAATATAATAAAATACAATGAAATACAATGAAATATAATGAAATATAATGAAATATATAATGAAATACAATGAAATACAATGAAATACAATGAAAAACAATGAAATACAATGAAATATAATGAAATATAATGAAATACAATGAAATACAATGAAATATATAATGAAATACAATGAAATACAATGAAATACAATGAAATATAATAAAATATAATAAAATACAATGAAATACAATGAAATACAATGAAATATAATGAAATATAATAAAATACAATGAAATACAATGAAATACAATGAAATATAATGAAATATATAATGAAATACAATGAAATATAATGAAATATAATGAAATACAATGAAATATAATGAAATACAATGAAATACAATGAAATATAATGAAATATATAATGAAATATAATGAAATACAATGAAATATAATGAATTACAATGAAATATAATGAAATATAATGAAATATAATGAAATATATAATGAAGTACAATGAAATACAATTAAATACAATGAAATACAATGAAATATAATGAAAAATAATGAAATATAATGAAATACAATGAAATATAATGAAATATAATAAAATATAATGAAATATATAATGAAGTACAATGTAATATAATGAAATACAATGAAATACAATGAAATATAATGAAATATAATGAAATACAATGAAAAATAATGAACTACAATGAAATACAATGAAATACAATGAAATACAATGAAATAAGATAAGATAAGATAAGATATTCCTTTATTGTCCACACATGGGGAAATTTCATTGATACAACGCAGGAAATACAATGAAATATAATGAAATACAATGAAATACAATTAAATACAATGAAATACAATGAAATACAATGAAATATAATGAAAAACAATGAAATACAATGAAATACAATGAAATATAATGAAATACATTGAAATACAATGAAATACAATGAAATACAATGAAATATAATGAAAAATAATGAAATACAATGAAATACAATGAAATACGATGAAATATAATGAAATATAATGAAATACAATGAAATATAATAAAATACAATGAAATACAATGAAATACAATGAAATACAATGAAATACAATGAAATATAATGAAATATAATGAAATACAATGAAATATAATAAAATACAATGAAATACAATGAAATATAATGAAATATATAATGAAATACAATGAAATACAATGAGAAACAACGAAAAACAATGAAAAACAATGAAAAACAATGAAATACAATGAAATACAAAGAAATATAATGAAATATAATGAAATATATAATGAAGTACAATGAAATATAATGAAATACAATGAAATACAATGAAATATAATGAAAAATAATGAAATACAATGAAATACAATGAAATATAATGAAATACAATGAAATACAATGAAATATAATGAAATATATAATGAAATATATAATGAAAAACAATGAAATACAATGAAATACAATGAAATATAATGAAATACAATGAAATACAATGAAATATAATAAAATATAATAAAATACAATGAAATACAATGAAATACAAGGAAATATAATGAAATATAATAAAATACAATGAAATACAATGAAATACAATGAAATATAATGAAATATAATGAAATACAATGAAATACAATGAAATACAATGAAATATAATAAAATACAATGAAATACAATGAAATACAAGGAAATATAATGAAATATAATAAAATACAATGAAATACAATGAAATACAATGAAATATAATGAAATATAATGAAATACAATGAAATACAATGAATTACAATGAAATATAATGAAATATATAATGAAGTACAATGAAATACAATGAAATACAATGAAATATAATTAAAAATAATGAAATACAATGAAATACAATGAAATACAATGGAATATAATGAAAAACAATGAAATACAATGAAATATAATGAAATATAATGAAATACAATGAAATACAATGAAATATAATAAAATACAATGAAATACAATGAAATATAATGAAATATAATGAAATACAATGAAATACAATGAAATACAATGAAATATAATGAAAAACAATGAAATACAATGAAATACAATGAAATACAATGAAATATAATGAAATACATTGAAATACAATGAAATATAATGAAATATAATGAAATGTAATGAAATATAATAAAATACAATGAAATACAATGAAATATAATGAAATATAATGAAATACAATGAAATATAATGAAATATAATGATATATAGTGAATTGGAGCGATGGAGCATTACATACATCACGTGTTTGTACGTGAAGTGGACGCGCTGACCGCTCCGACCGCTCTGACCGCTCCGACCGCTCTGACCGCTCTGACCGCCATGACCGCTCCGACTGCTCTGACCGCCATGACCGCTCCGACCACTCATACCGCCATGACCGCTCTGACCGCCATGACCGCTCTGACCGCTCTCAGCCAATGGGACGTCCTGAACAGAACTGGGTTTGAGGTCTGGTTGGATCTGGCTTGTGATTGGACGTTGTGTGTTTTTGCAGCTCGCTCTTCGGCCAATCGGAATGCAGAGCTGAACAGGAAGTCATCAGTCGGAGACAAAGGGGGCGGAGCCAAACCGAGCCAGACCAGAACCAGGTCCAGAACCAGAACCAATGGGTCCAAGTCCGACTCCGGTCAGAATCCTGAGTGACACTTCCACATTTACAAACTTTTGTTCTTTTCATTTGACTTATTTGTTTGTTTTGCAGTTTTTTCCATTTCATTGTCTTTATGATTCGCTTTGTTTTGTTTGTTCAAATTCACTTTTTCAAGCCTAATTCCACTGGTTTGAGAGCAGAAGCCCTTTAGGCCTGACGTGGTCTGCTTCAGGTCGTTCACATGTCAAACACAAAGTGGAAACAGATTTAAATGTCAAACATTTCAAAAGGAATTTCATGTATTATTTCATTTTTGGGTAAATTAGATTTAATTGAATCTTATTTTCAGTTTGTGTTGAATCTTCTGCAGCTCGACGACTCAAAGCCTCATCTTCATCAGAGGAGGAAGACCCCGCCCCCTCCATTGCCCCCATCCAATCAGAGGACGACCCTTACCAGACCTGGACCAATCACAGCGCAGAGATCGCCAAGTATGTGCTTTAGACCTGTTTTAGACCCAGTTCAGACCCATTTTAGACCCAGTTTTGACGCTTTTTAGACCCAGTTTAGACCCATTTTAGACCCAGTTTAGACGCTTTTTGGACCCATTTTAGACGCTTTTTAGACCCAGTTTAGACGCTTTTTAGACCCAGTTTAGACCCATTTTAGACCCAGTTTAGACCCGTTTTAGACCCAGTTTAGACCTGTTTTAAACCCACTTTAGACCCTTTTTAGACCCAGTTTTAGACCCAGTTTAGACCTGTTTTAGACCCAGTTTAGACCTGTTTTAGACCTTTTTTAGACCCAGTTTAGACCCATTTTAGACCCTTTTTAGACCCAGTTTTAGACCCAGTTTAGACCTGTTTTAGACCCAGTTTTAGACCCAGTTTAGACCTGTTTTAGACCTTTTTTAGACCCAGTTTAGACCCATTTTAGACCCAGTTTTGACGCTTTTTAGACCCAGTTTAGACCCATTTTAGACCCAGTTTAGACGCTTTTTGGACCCATTTTAGACGCTTTTTAGACCCAGTTTAGACGCTTTTTAGACCCAGTTTAGACCCATTTTAGACCCAGTTTAGACCCGTTTTAGACCCAGTTTAGACCTGTTTTAAACCCACTTTAGACCCTTTTTAGACCCAGTTTTAGACCCAGTTTAGACCTGTTTTAGACCCAGTTTAGACCTGTTTTAGACCTTTTTTAGACCCAGTTTAGACCCATTTTAGACCCTTTTTAGACCCAGTTTTAGACCCAGTTTAGACCTGTTTTAGACCCAGTTTTAGACCCAGTTTAGACCTGTTTTAGACCTTTTTTAGACCCAGTTTAGACCCATTTTAGACCCAGTTTAGACCCAGTTTAGACCCAGTTTAGACAAGTTTTAGACCGAGTTTAGACCTGTTTTACACCTGTTTTAGACCCAGTTTAGACGCTTTTTAGACCCAGTTTAGACAAGTTTTAAACCCACTTTAGACCCTTTTTAGACCCAGTTTTAGACCCAGTTTTAGACCCAGTTTAGACCTGTTTTAGACCCGTTTTAGACCCAGTTTAGACTGTTTTAGACCGGTTTTAGACCCAGTTCAGACTTGTTTTAGAGCCAGTTTAGACCCATTTTAGACCCAGTTTAGACCCTTTTTAGACCCAGTTTAGACAGGTTTTAGACCCGTTTTAGACCCGTTTTAGACCCGTTTTAGACCCGTTTTAGACCCGTTTTAGACCCAGTTTAGACAGGTTTTAGACCCGTTTTAGACCCGTTTTAGACCCGTTTTAGACCCATTTTAGACCCGTTTTAGACCCAGTTTAGACAGGTTTTAGACCCGTTTTAGACCCGTTTTAGACCCGTTTTAGACCCATTTTAGACCCGTTTTAGACCCAGTTTAGACTTGTTTTAGAGCCAGTTCAGACCTGGTCTAACGGGACTTTGTTGGTCGTCAGACTGAGTCAAGATTTGGCAAAAGACTTGGCGATTTTGGCTCGAGAAATCAACGATGTCGCCGGCGACGCAGAGACGGACTACACTTCCCAAGATGCACCTGGAGCCACTGTTTGCACCCCTGAGGAGGTAGGAAAGGAAATTAGGTGGTAGAAAAGGATACAAGGAACAAGGAAACACTACTCCAGGACTACTCCAGGACTACACCAGGACTACACCAGGACTACACCAAGACTACCCCAAGACTACACTAGGACTACACCAGGACTACACCAGGACTACACCAGGACTACTCCAGGACTACACCAGGACTACACCAGGACTACACCAGGACTACACCAGGACTACTCCAGGACTACACCAGGACTACACCAGGACTACACCAAGACTACCCCAAGACTACACTAGGACTACACCAGGACTACACCAGGACTACACCAGGACTACTCCAGGACTACACCAGGACTACACCAGGACTACACCAGGACTACTCCAGGACTACACCAGGACTACACCAGGACTACACCAGGACTACACCAGGACTACTCCAGGACTACACCAGGACTACACCAAGACTACCCCAAGACTACACTGGGACTACACCAGGACTAGAGCAAGGACTACACCAGGACTACACCAGGACTACACCAGGACTACACCAGGACTACACACGGACTACACCAAGACTACACCAGGACTACGCCAGGATTACACCAGGACTAAAGCCAGAACAACACCA